>NC_092868.1:5496889-5605678 GCF_032062135.1 Pyxicephalus adspersus
TATATATATATATATATATATATATATAACCTATGAATGATTAATATTATTATTTATATTATTATTATTACATGTAATGTAAAATCTTTGTTTAAAAAAAAATAACTTTATTCATGTTACTTACACAAGTCCACTGAAAAAAAAACATTAATCTGACACCCCAAACAGTTACATATTTACAATATTATATATAACTGTAATTTTTTTAAATTCTGGCCCATTTTCTGTTTATTATTCTATAACATACATGTACCCTGTAAATTTATCATCTGTTCTTAATGAGAAAGCTAGTTACTGTACTATTCACCCTAAGTATTATTCAGTGAATATACATTTGTTCTGATATTCACTCAGGACTTGCAAATGTTTAAATATCACCATTGAGCAGTCATTTTTCAGCCGTTACATACCTCCTATATATGAAGAAAACGACAATTGGTACCAATATGAACACGAGCCCCATTGTAATTCCGATCCCAACATACACCTTTGTAGGATCCTTTTCTGTTGTGATTTAAAATCATATTTTATGTAAGTATTTGCCGGTGTTAATTGTAAAACATGTGATCGGTCATTGTAAGAAAAATATAAAGTTGTGAAAGAGTTATTGCAAATTATAGATATTTAGAATATTTTGCTGAAGGCTGTTCACTTAGCAAAGTCAATGATCACCTTGTAATGAAAATATCATTTAGCTTAGTGAATGTGGTGAACATGACCTTTGCAAAGAATAACCAAACACATTTTTTTACTTATACATAATTGGATACCTTATAGCAGCAGAGCTGCAACTCATTCACTAAGCTAAGTGAATGATCCCATGCAGAGTGATTATTCATCTATGCTAAGTGAACAGCCGAGGGTCATGTAGTAAATCAACTCTATAGGTTCCAATTATGTATTTATCCAAACAGAAAGAAAGCAAAAGAAAAAAAAGTCCAAAAACCCCACAAAGGAATGGACTGGGAAAGGAGACGCAGCACAGTGATGAGCTCATCTCTAGGTTATTCTGCTTATTCCTCATACCAGCATGCGTCTTGTCAGCACTTAATATTAAACAGTATTTACTGTACATAGCACCAACATATTACATAGCGCTGCACATTAAATAGTAGTTGCTCTTTGTACTGCCTTTTCCTATCTTATTTCAGCCCTGCTGTAGAGAGACAGCACAAGACTGATACCAGGTCACCAGGTACTTACTTAATATATTATATTAGTAATTACAGAGCACAATTTATCATTTATATCTGTAGTTTAACCTTTGAAACCATCACTGATTTATATTTAATTTCAAAAATCCTGTAGGACTCCAAGGTTTGGCTTCAGTTGGTTTCTAACAGCTCAGAAACACCTCTTGACAGCCTGCTAAGATGTTGCTGTAATAGAATGTATTGGGAAGAAAAATAACGTTTCTTAGCCTCAGCTGTGAACTTTGGAGACACATTCCTCCACAATGTGTATACCTACAGAGGTGAGTGAGGGCTTGTACCAAAGGGTTTATATCTTGTTCAGGGTGTATAGATAACATTGTGCATTGTCTGGTTGACTTAAAAAGGATACCTTGAAAGTATTTTAATTACATTTAGAGGAAACAGGATATAGGCAATGAGGAAGCACTTCAGCATGCCCTCACTGCCTGGCGTCTCTTGTGTGCAAGAAATCATTACTAGTTCCCCTATTCTTCCACCAACCATAAAACGTTCAGTTATTACACTGCTTCTTCTTTCAGCATTAATATTTCAGCAGCATCAGATCTAAAACTTTGACTTTTGTATATGATGTGTTTATCTTTTTCACAGTAAATGTGAAGGAACCACGGAAAGTACAAATTCTAATTTTACCAATGGCAGACAGGAAGCAACACTTAATTCCTGATAACTTGGTGGTTTTCTGTGGGTTTCCTCCAGTTTTCAGGCATCAATTTTTTGTACTGCTCTCCCTACCAAAGTCTCTCCATTAGCAATAATAAGCCATAAAACGTTAATATGAATAAGTGTCATTCATATGAGTGTTGTGAATGTGTTCTGTATAATGAGAACGGCTCCTAGGTGGCTCCTGGTGGGTGAGTCTTGCCAAGCACTTGTCAGCCCCAATCACTTTGCCAATTTTTAATTTTTGAATGAAGGACAGTGAGGGGTACTCATCAGTACTGCCCCCTATTCACACACAATATTTAATGTGAGATTTTTTAGGCATCCCTAATCCACATATTGTTTTATATATATAATTACAAAAATGTATTAAGTGTTAGGAGACGATTCTTTGGCCCGCGACCGCATACAGGTCTCTTCCGACCACGTCCCTTACAACAGCAAAGGAGATCAAGCTGTCAATCCTCTGCTCTGAAGTTTGCAGCATCCCCGGTTTCTCCTTAGCTGTGAATGGTCTTTTGGCATCCCCTGCACTGAGACTGTGCAGCTGAAGGGGATTTTGAGTTTATGCTGCAGCCAATAAGCAGAGTACTTCCTGATTTCAATCCTGCAATGCCCTTGGCTACTAGGACCTTATAGCCTCTCTGCTTTCAGTCACCAGTGACCCGTTTAAGCGTTATGCTGGGTTGACTTGCTGTCAGTGTGTTCATTTGTTGGATTTACTGTTACTTTGATTGTCTCTGACCCTTTGAGTGTATGCTGCCTACACTGACCTTTTCCCTGTGACCCCAACTCTACTTTGTCTTACCCCTTGGATACCTTGTCTAGTGGATTGATTACCTGTATATGACCAAGCTTATTACATTTCTCGACATGTTTCACAGATGCAAAGCCTGCTTCGTCAGGAGTAATTTGAGGAGTAACTCACTACTGCCCCCATGCGTTACTTATTGGAGTCTGCAGGAGAGATACCTCCTGTATTATCCTAACCATTAGCACTGTTTCCAGGCCTGAGGAAACGGTGACCATACTGCAACCTCACCGATGATCTGAACCTAGCTTTAGGTGGTTAATAATATATGAGTGAACATGAAACTGTTTATAATACAAAAGCAATGAAAGAATATATATTAACATTCACCATCCCAAATTGAAGGGGATTGCTTTTCATCTAAGGGAAGTACAGAGAGATCTCCTGAAATAAAATACTGGTCACCTAGCTGTGTGTAATTTAAACCTAAACTCGATGCTCTGGGTCCCTACCCCAAAAATAATATAACCATCTTAATGCCCCCCAAAGCAATATATTTTATATATATTATATATAATATTATATATTTTTTGTTATGTCTTCTAGCCACACACCTGATACACTGCGCCCTCCTTTATCATCTCCTGGTGTGGGGTCGTGGTTGGATATTGCAGAAATCTGAGGACCTCTTGTGCTAAAAATATGGACTCCAAATATTAGGTAAATATTGTGGCCGCAGCTACTGGTTAAAAAATTGGGTGTGGGGGATTTAAGAAAGCAAGTATGCCTGGCATTGGGGTTTAAGGGCTCCTAAGACACTAACAAATTCTATAAAGTTGGTTTCAGGTCAGCAATTCATATGTCATTGACACCCAAGGAACCAGCGCTCACAAAAGGAGAGTCTTAAATGATTGATACCTGCCAATTTTAGAACATTTGAAAGGAATACCATGGGTTAAAGAAGACATATTGCGAACATCTGGATGGCTACATTGACCTGAATGTTGGGCATGGCTTAAATAGACATGGATAAAAATAAATCTATCAATATGCTGCTTCTCATTCACTGTCCATTCAAGGGCAGGAAGTGGGCAGAGACAGTTATGTCCCTGCGTGGAAAGCTGAGGACATCTAGTGATGAAAAAGAAGAACTATCAGGGACATTTGTGGTTTGAAGGTGACAAATGTACACATAGAAAAGAAATCTGTAGAATTGAAT
Source organism: Pyxicephalus adspersus (assembly GCF_032062135.1). Classification (NCBI taxonomy): domain Eukaryota; kingdom Metazoa; phylum Chordata; class Amphibia; order Anura; family Pyxicephalidae; genus Pyxicephalus; species Pyxicephalus adspersus. The sequence goes on from NC_092868.1 coordinate 5,500,734, forward strand.
GTTTTTGCAATACTCACGTTTCTCAGAAAACTTGAACACAGGGGATTTATTGGTTCCCATTTCATTAGCTGCAACACAGAAATATTTTCCCTTTGTTGTATTCTTCACAGTTATTTTATCTCCATATCCCTGTAAGAATTTCTCGCCTTGGCTGATCTGATACCAGGTGTAATTATCTACTGGAGGATTGGCTTGACTTGAACAAAGTAACGTGACATCCTCGTCTTCTGCTGTGTCGGTGTTGCCATCAACTGAAATGATGACATTCATTGGACGATCTGAGCAGTGATAGATGAGATTTAGCATTAGTAATATAGCATTGTACAAGATTTAGTAAAAAATATATTGCTTATAGACAATCTACCTGAACATCCTGCAATGGGCCTGATTTATAAAAGTTTTCCAAGGTTGAGGAGGATACACTTTAATCAGAAAATCTGGAATGGATTTATTCAAATGAATTTGCTATTTGCTAGTCATTTGTAATGTCTTGAATTCTGAACCCAATCAATTCCAGGTTTTCTGGATCACCCAGCTTCAATGATAAAAATGTATCCTTTCCAGCCTTGGAGAGCTTTATGAAGCAGGCCCATTATATTTGATTCCAAAGGAACTCAAGGAGCCTTAGAAAACTCAATACTGTGTACATTGACAAGGTTGTAACAAGTGTCACCGTGTTTCATTGGCTGGTAGTAAGGGGCTTGAAGGATGCCCCTAAAACACATCACATCACCCTACATCAGTGTAGCACCCTACACTGCCAAGATCCAAAAGTCCAGATACAAGCAGTAGGATGAGGAGCTTTGCAAGTATCAAAGTGTCTTTCTGATTGTTCTGAGGAGTTGGTGTTCCTGGACATATAAGCCCACATTTTATGCAGTATGACGAATAAACTAAAATCTAAAAAAATGGAAGGGATGTGGCAAGAACAGTCAGGCTGTGAAGGGGCGAGATGGTGATGAACGTCGTCCAGCAATGAATTAAGATGGGTTCTATCTGACTGCAGCTTCTATTGTTGTAAGAAGCTGAGAGTGTGTAGTGGGCAGATTTATTGAAGAGGAGGCTGGGGGGCAGATTTAGTAAAGGGGAGGGTGGAGGGGCAAATTAATTGAAGGGGAGCTGAGGGGCAGATTTAGTAAAGGGGAGGGCAGATTTATTGAAGAGGAGGCTAGGGGGCAGATTTAGTAAAGGGGAGGGTGGAGGGGCAGATTTATTGGCAGATTTATTGAAGGGGGGCTGAGGGGCAGATTTAGTAAAGGGGATGGCAGATTTATTGAAAAGGAGGCTAGGGGGCAGATTTAGTAAAGGGGAGGGTAGAGGGCAGATTTAAATACATGCACGCATTTCAGTTTACTTACATCTAATATTCAGTGTAAATGTTTTAACAGATGTTTTATAATTTGGAAACACAGCTGCACATTTTAGACCGGTTTTGTCATCAGTAATGGAAGAAGTATAGGTCAATATGGATTCCATCCTCCACCCTCCATTCAATTGCAGATCTTCATGGCTTTCTAATATCGGATAGCCGGTGATGTTCCATGTCAGAGTCGGAGGACTGGAGGGACAGGTGTGTTCTACCGAGCAGGTTATGTTAACTTTCTGCTTTTCTTTCATATGTTTATTTCCCTTTATTGATGGCTTTGGTGGGTATTCTGAAATCAGAAATCAGAATGTTTTAGATGAGAAATAAATAATTTTGATATACCGGTAGATTGACAGTGACTTTGTATGAAACAGTCCAGGGTAATTAAAAAACAAAATTTCTTTAGCATTCCAACACAAACATCTAACTTTGTAAAAATTTGAATTCCTAAATGTTATCTAAGTTTCAATTTATTAATGTTTTTATTACATCTATTATAGATTTTCCTTATACTTGGTCCAGGCAGTTTTGTAACTTTGTGCTGGAAAAATCAGGAATAAGGAAATTAGGTAACCATAAATGATATATATGATGCACAACGCACATCCAATGATCTCTTTTGTACTTTCACTTTATAAGGCAAATCTCCAGCCAAAATCTACAACTGAATAGAAACCTGCAACCCAAAGATTTTCCTTCAGTATCCTTTTCTTTCTTTGAATATATTCTGTTTGTAAGCCCTAAACTTGCCCCAGTCTCTGAATGGATAAAGTCCAATGGATGGGTATGATTACGGCTTTCATATAATAATAGGCTTGTACAGTGTTCATTAGAATCTGAACCAAGAAACTGCGGCAGGTAGTTGGTGTGGTCAGTAGTGAGCTTCCATGGGCTCTTGATATGACAAAGGGGCTGACAGAAGGAGGAATAGAATGGAAAATAACCAAGAATATAACTGACACAGAAGGGGAACCTTATTTTAGGACACATTACTGATACCAGTTTCTATATTCCTAACCTTAGAGTTTCATTTGAAATAAGCTCTGCTTTGAGATTCTGAAAACAAAATGAATATTTTGCATTTTTGTCCTCTGAATCCATTACATACTGTATTTACCTGATACAAACAGTGAAACTTTTTTGTTTTGAAGTTCATTAGAGTTAATTTCAGCATTAATTCCTGGAAAATATTCATTCTTGTCATATTTTGATGATATATTGATGATCTTTATTGAGCAATCATTTTCTGTATTCCCAGTAAGAAATGTCCGTCCTTTATACATATCGTCCACATCACTACGGGTTTTATTGTTGAAGATTTTTAACCTTTTTGAATACCAGAAGAAATTAAAATCCTTGGCACCTTCAGGATGGGTATAAGTGCAGGGGATGTGCACACAGGAACCTTGCAGAGCAGTAATATATCTTGGGAATTCAAACATCCATTTATGACATGATGAGTCTTCCTGGCAGCCTGAGAAAAAGAAATACACAAATATTTGTCTACACCAACAAAATGAATTCCATTCTTCTAATTCAGCCTTTCCAAACCTTTTTGCATGAAAGAATATTTGAAAAAAACATTATTATCTGCTAATAATAATCACATCTACAGTTTATTTCAAATTTGTGTGAGAAACGACTCCTTGTCCCTAGTAATTTATGGAGGAGCCCTGGATCCAGTTGTATAGCTACAGGTCTATGGGGCTCAGTGCAAATTTCTGACAAGCATCCCCCCTTCCCACAGGCCCTATGGAGCAAGGGGCATGGTCCAACCTGAGGGCTCTGTGACCCCTGCACGCCACTGCCTAGGGCTCCATATAACTCTGGTGGAGAATAGCTGCCCTAGGAGGTGGACATCAGTGAACACATTGCCAAGTTAAATAATTACTATTATTACACAGTATTTATATAACACAAACATATTACGCAACCTAACTGCAAGTTTTTGTAATATTGGAGGAAACCGGAGACCTGGGTGAAATTCAAACTGTGAGCCAGCACTGCAAAGGCCAGAGTACTAATCTATGAGCCAATAATTAAGTAAATAAAATAATTGATTTAAAAAATGTAGTTCTTTCTTATAGATATATGACCTATATAATCATATACCGGTAATCATATAAGATATATGCCTTAAAAATCCTGAACTGATTTATTTTTGTCTACTTAATATGCTTATCAATAGAAGATCAGGGTGGTATTTGTGAAATTTTTATAATTTGTATGTCTCCTCTATAATAAATAGTCTGACTATTCACCAATTTTCAACTTGTATTTAAAGTTCCACCTTACCTGCGTCTTCTTGTTAATTTGACCTATATTCATATAACTCAATGGATTATATTTGTACCTGTGATTTTGACCGTAACATCTTTGTGGTTTTGAAGTTTGTAAGAATTTATCTCTTCGCTTATTCCTGGATGAAAAGTTTCTGTCTGTGTCACATCTTTGATCATCAATGTACAGCTGTTTGTTCCATAACCCTCAAGAGTTGTCCATCCTCTGTACTCTTCTATAACTTTAAAGGGGTCCTCATGATTAAAAACCCGGGGATATCCCAATATCTGGTACCTAAACCAAATTATATTGACCTCACTGTGGTTAATGGGAGCCGTAAATGTGCAGGGAATCGTCACATCAGAATTCTTCAAAGCTTTAATTTCTTTGGGAAATATTAATGACCAGTGTTCTTTGTTCACATCTGAAGACACACCTAAAAAATGAAAAATAAGTGTATGATAGAGAACATATTACAAAGAACCTGAACCGTACTATAACCAGATATGTCACTGCATAAAGACACTGGTAAGACAGCTAACAAATACAGCACAGAGAGATCCTGAGGTCCGACTTCCGTCCTTCTGGATTGGAGGCGTCACAATTTAGTCCTCTATTACAGGCTTCCTAATGCCCCTTACACACACCTACCCCGGCAGCCACATGGGGTTGTTATGGCTATTGTCCCACCACTGATAAGAGACCAATCATTCCAATATATTTGTTACCTTGAACAAGAAATATGAAAATGTATTCTATCAGGAAAGAAGACACCGGGTTCATTATTCAAAGTTTCGAAAGAATAAGAAGCCGTATAATAAATGTAAACTGGTACTCACAAATATTCAGCAGTAAACTTGGTGCACTCAGAGAAGGAACAGAGGCACTGTGTGTGAATTGCATATAATGTGTGCTAATATGTGGTTGGCCCGACTTCCTCAGGAAAAGAAACTTCACTTCTCAACTGATCAGCACAAGTGGCCATAAATGTTAGGCTTTTGTATGGAGCTCGAAAATTCACACGCATCTTTTCCATCACTGATAGATTAGACATATACAGATATGATGAATGATTGCCAGAGACTTTGGATGGTGTTGGGCTCTTTTCTCAAACCAAGGATGACAATACTAAAGGTATCAGGGGTAAAAACCCTAAAACCTATGATTGGGTGCAGTGGTTTCCCCAGTTCTTCATTAGAGGTGATTTATTGTTCACTTTCAGCTTTTAAGCATGGATGTTGCACTTCAGGCAATATAAATATTCAAATATATTTTATTATTTCTCCTTGCTCGTGTTCTTATCATCTCTTGTCTGGACTACTGTAACATCCTCCTCCTCCCTGATATTCCACTGACCCGACTTTCTCCTCTACAATCTATTATGAATGCTGCAGCCAGACTTTTCCATCCTTCCCACTTACCCACCTACCTACCCCATACACAGCCTTCCCACCTACCTACCCCATACACGGCCTACCCACCTACCTACCTACCTACCCCATACACAGCCTTCCCACCTACCTACCCCCTTCCCACCTACCTACCCCATACACAGCCTTGTATTGCTCAAATCCCTCCAAAATTCTTGTCCCTCTTACCCTTCTGCCCTGATAGAAAAATCCCCCTAGCCATTCTCTCCGCTCCTCCAATGACCTACTAATGACTTCCTCACTCATAACCTCATCACACACACGGCTCCAAGTCTTTTCTAGCGCTAACCCTAGTCTCCAGAATGGTCTAACAATAATAATATGAATTATTCATTTACAAAAAATGAATAGAATTTAGAAATGTTATCTTAGTTGTTTTTCTGCTTTATTTTTTTCCCATTTTTTACTTATTATAGTTAAATACAAACATCACAACACCCTTTAATGCAAAATAATTTATCTATAGTCATTGTATGCATTTCTCTGTAGAAACATAACATCAGATTTGGTTTTGCTGTAAAATATTTACAAATCTTTCTGCCTCTGATTTTTCTCATAGCCCTAAAGAAGGGGACAGATTTGAGAAACTGAAACCTTTCAGTGTTTTGGCCACTTCTCCTTCAGAGCTTTCGATTCCTATTAAAACTTCATCTGAACCAGTACAGAAGCGTTATAAAATATAAAGGATGCCGTTACTGAGCAGACATTCTGAAATGTTGGAGGTTTGGCTGTCATGCCGATCATTTGTTTAGCAGCAGATTTAGCTAGAATGGTTAAATCTGTGAAATTCTTCATTCATCCATTCATACGAAATTCAATATAAAACTTATTGAGTAATAATCTCATCATAGGTGTACATAGACAGTAATTAGAGTGTAGACCTAACCCCACTCTAAAACATAAATAAAAATACTAATCTGTAACTTATTATGAAATAACATTTGTGTGTTAGGCTACATACACACGTCAGATGATTCTTGTCTAATTATCGCTTCTGGGCTTCTGAGAATCTGGCATGTGCACAGCGCTACTAGCGGATCCATGAACGATGAACGACTGCAATACAAGTAAAGAGGAGAGGGCACAGCAGGGTGCCGCTCCGTCATTCTCCCCTCTCTATTGTGCAGAACAACGCTCTATGTACAGAGCTCGTTCATTCATCTTTCAGTCTTTTGTCATTCTTTGGAAAGAATTGTGAAAGATCCTTTCCAATGACAAAAGTCTAACGTGTGTATGTAGCCTATATGTAGAAGACAATTATATGACTTTATATGTTATTATGGGCAAGTTCAAGTTAGAGTCTCATATATGTTGGCATATTCAGCTTGCTTTAGATTGTTTTCTCCTTGTATTAACACGTTCTTCGATGTCTGTAGAAAAGAAGAATATTTGGTTAAATTGTGATTCCAGAATATGATCTACATTTACTTTATATCTTAAATTTACATTACACACCTTTTTATTCATTTTAGTTTAATATTGAAGACTCCCAAACTATGAAGGAACACTTATGGAATTGTGTATTAAATAAAAAAGTTATAGACAACCCTGAATGTATTTGATGACAGCTTTGCACACGCTTGGAATTCTCAAAAAGATTCTGAAATGGTTTTCCATCAGTCTTGAAGGAGTTCCTGGATGTGCTGATCACTTGTTGGCTTCTTTGCATTCACTCTGCAGTCCGATTTATCTGAAACCACATCAACTGGGTTTAGGTTGGGAGATAGTGGAGGCCATGTCATCTTTCGTAGTCAAATAGCCGTTACGTTGCCTGGAGATGTTTTTGGGGTCATTGTCCTGTTGAAAAACAAATGATGGCCCCATGAAATACCCCCAAATGGGATGGCTTGTCACTGGTTACATGTGCCTTGAATTTTGAATAACTCACCAATAGTGTCACTAGTAAAGTACCCCCACTCCATCACTTCTCCAGCAGGTAGAGACCAGCAGCTTATCTTTTCTGCATCTCACAAAGATATTGGGTTTGAAACTAAACTTCCTAAATCTGGACTCATCAGACCAAAGTACAGATTTCCACTGGTCTAATGTCCATTCATTGAGTTTCTTGGCCCAAGCAATTCTCTTCTTCCGCTTGTTCTTCCTCAGTAGTCGCTTCTTTGCAGAAATTTGACCATGAAGGACTGATTCACACAGTCTCCTCTGAACAGTTTATGTTAAGTCTTCCACTTAAAACCTGTAAAAGATTAATGTGGGCTCAAATTTGAGGTGTTTGCACTTTCCAAGGCTAGTAATTTTAATGAAGGGTTGAGTCTTGATCTTCCAATTCTGGGGTGATCCTCATGACAGCCAGTTTCATCATAGCGTTTTATGGTTTTCAAGACTGTACTTAAAGATACATTCAAAGTTTGGAAAATTTTCCAGATTGACTGAACTTCATGTCTTAAAAAGCAATGATAATTTCTCATTATTTAGTTAAGTGGTCATGATATGAAGTAGAACAGTAATTGTATTAGTGGAACCATTTACTGTACCTTTTTGAACTGTATACCAACTCTGTCTTTGCACAACAAAATTGGTGATCTCAAACACATTAAGAAGGCATCAAAATCCAGAAATAAACTCTTGACAAAGCACGGCTGTTATGAGAAAACCAATCTAGGTGATTTCCTCATGACTCTGATTGAGAGAATGCCAGAAAAGTGGAAAGCTGTTATTAAAGCCAATGGGTGGGTACTTTGAAGAATCCAAAATAAAAAAAAACATAATATAGGAGGGGAGGACCCTGTCCTGAAGAGCTTACAATCTAAGAGGTGGGGGAAGTTTTACACAAAAGGAGGGAGGATATGAAATAGTGGGAAGTAGTGAGGGAATAGGAGACAGAAGAAGAAGGGTAGGTGAGGTTGAAGGGTTGGGTTTAAGGGCTCTTTAAATGAGCAGAAAGTAGAAGAAAGCTGAATAGGACGAGGAGGACCATTCCAAAGTGTCGGGGCAGCTCTAGAAAATTCTTGGATCCGTGCATGTGATGAGGTTATGAGTGAGGAAGTCATTAGTAGGTCATTGGAGGAGCAAAGAGAGCGGTTAGGGGGGATTTTTCTATCAGGTCAGAAAGGTAAGTGGGACAAGAACTGTGGAGAGATTTTGTGGGAGATCCAAACGTGTTCCTATATAGTTCGGAGGTCATGGAAGAGTTCTGGCTGTGACAAACCTATTCCATTTGAGAATTATGGAGGCCACTGTGCTCTTGGGAACAATGTTTTTGTAACATTCCCGAGATTCCTGTGACCTCATGGCTTGGTTTTTCCTCTGATGCATCATCACATATTCTCCCTTCTATAGAGAGCTCTGTGCCTTCCCAAGTGGACTCCAATCAACATGAAGAACCAAATAAGTTAAATGGGAGGCACCTGAGCTAATGTGCTGTTGCAAATAAACAAATAGACAGAAAACTGATTTTTCTAAAACATTTACAAAATCATCTAAAATCCTATTTTCACTTTAATATTATTAAGCACGGAGTGTTGATTAATGGGAAAAATAATTTATTAAATTCTAACATGAATCCCCAACATAACAAAAATAAGTGAAGTGGTCGGAATACTTCCTCAGGCCACTGAATATTCTCTGTGCATAAGATTTGCATATCTGTTATGTTGTTAAAAAGAAAGAATTAGAAAAAAACTTACTGAGCTTTGATTATTTGGAGCAGATATTGCCATCCGATTCTTTGGCTGCAGACAAAAATCTGAATTTGGTAAATTGTGATTCCTAAATTATTTGAATTGTATCCAAATGTCACAATGGACACATACATATTTATGTTATCAGAAATAACAGAAAACATATTAAGTTAATGAGGATTGTATTACCTGACTTACCTCTAATACACAATACATTGTTTTTTCTTTCTCAATAAGATCTTTATACCCAGTATCCTATTTTAATAAAAGAGAAAGAAAAAAGAAACTTTAAATGTATTGATTTTTTTGTATTGCAATGAAATATATTTATTTTATTGTGTAAATGTATTTTGAGTGCCTTTTACTTTTTAATATTAATTAGATTAATATAATTAGATGAATATTAATAGAATGAAATGTAAACTTTTGATTTATGGTAACATTAACAGTGGTCAAATTTAAAAAAAGGATTTTTTTTTTCGGTCTTTAGATTGTAATTAAGTAATACTTTCATGACAATATCAACCAAGAAAAAAAAAGACAAATTTGTAATTTTTAGGATAAGGAAACATTTTCTTGGCTAAGTGTATCATCTCCAGCCTTGGAGAGCTTTAATAAATCTGGCCCAGTGATTTTATACAAATTAGGTGAAAAGAAATCTAGATGCCTTTAACAAATATGGCTAAAATACCAACTTTAAAAATATAAATCCAGCATTTCTGTACCTTTTAATGTTATCTTTAGCTGCTGGTTTGTTGGTTCACTGTAGAGCAAACTTTTAAATTTTAAAATACCACTGTTGAAACATGCTGTGGCAGCAAGGTGGAAAAATGTTGAAATACAGTAATTATGAAGTGGTGACATCAAAAAAGGAACAAAAAAATATTACACTACAAAGAGAAAATTTCCCTTTTCACTGACTCATCATGGTATGAGGGAGACTGTTTATACTGTATCCTAAATATCAGCTAAGAACAGGAACCTGAGGCTACAATTACATGGGATCACCAAAATTTGATGAGAGGAGATTGGGGAAACATTGCCTGGTCTGATGAGTCTTTATCTCTGCTGCAACATTTGGATAGTAGGGTCATTTGACCTCAACAACATGAAAGTATGGATCCTGCCTTCTATCAGTGGTTCAGGTTGGTGGTGGAATGATGGGTGTGGGGGATAATTTCTTGGCACACTTTGGACATAATTTAAATTCCAGCCTACTTTTGTATTGTCCTTATGTCTATCCCTCTATGACCACCTACCTCCAGCAGGATAATGTGCCATGATAACCTGAAACTGGTTCATTGAACATGACAATGCCTTCAGTGGACTAAAAACGCCTCCTCAGTCACCAGATCTCCATCCAATAGAGAACTTTTGGGATATGGTGGAATGAGGGATTTGTAGTATAAATGTGCAACTCAAAATGTGCAGCCCATGCATTATACTATTATGCCAATATGGATGAAAAATATTAAAGAATGTTTCTAGCATCTCGTTCAAACTATGCCATGAAGAATTATAACTGTTCTCACGGCAAAATGTGGTCCAGACAGATACAAGTGAGGTGCACCTAATAAAATAGTCAGTGAGTGCATTTATATGTATGTATGTATATATATATATATATATATGTATTTATTTAATGTATATATATATTTTAAAAAATCCTTAAGCTCCAGTGAAGGAAATGTGATCCTGGTACCAAATTATAAAAGTTTCCTAATGTAGACCCATCAATAACATATAATATTATTATTATTATTAAACAGGATTTACATAGCGCCAACATATTACGGAGCACTGTACATTAAATAGGGATTGCAAATGACAGACTAATACAGACAGTGATAAAGGAGGAGAGGACCCTGCCCCGAAGAGCTTACAATCTAGCAGGTGGGGGAATTTCACACACAAAAAGATGGGAGATATGTAGTGGTGGGAAGTAGTGATGGTTTCAAAAGACTGAAAAAGACATGTTTAAAAAAATGGGTTTTGAGTGCTCTTTAAAATGTTCTGAATATGGGAGGTAAATGAGAGGGCCGAGTCAAAGGTGACACCAAAACAATGTCCCTGAGGGGAGGGGCGAATAACAGTGTTATTGACCCTGTGCCTAAAGCTACGTACACACGTCAGATTTTTATCGCCCGATAATCGGCATCGGCCAATAATCGGGCGAAAATCTGCCGTGTGTACAGTCGGTGTCGTCCATCGTCCGGACGACCGACCTGCCGGATCCACGGACGATGGACGACAGCCGATCCTAATAAAAGGGAAGGGGAGAGAGCGCAGCAGGGTGCCGATCCGTCGCTCTCCCCCTTCCCTCTCCATAGAGCATGAACGGTGCTGTATGTACAGCACCGTTCATGCATCGTGCAGTCCCTTGGCGTTGGAAAGGATCGTGAAAGATCCTTTCCAACGACAAAAATTGCAAGTGTGTACGCAGCTTAAGTGAATACAGTTGAGACCCCTGGACAGGTAGATAAATACTCCCCAATGTGGGAGGTGGTGAGCGGCAGTGGATATTGTTGTTGTGTGACCCTTCCAGTTGTGGTAATAGCATGTCCCCCCATTGGACACGATGGCTTCATCCATCCACCCTATGTGTTTACAGTACACAGTTGGGACTTAAAAGTTGGTTGGAAGAATAATACTGATCAACAGTGGACACAGCATCTGACACCCAAAGACGAGGCAGATAGCAATGGTGGTTGGAGCTCTGTGGAAGTTTTACCTTACCAGCTGCTAAGTATTCATTTACTTCCTTTGGAGGAACAAAATCTAGCAAATATCTGCTGCTATCTCCAATCCCCACCTGTTCCTCAGCTTTGCCAACCACGCTGGCCTATAAACATTATATCCTAGAGCCCGTATATCGATTGAAGGGAGTTAACACATAGGAACTACCAACTCTGTATTGGGCAGGTTTAGGTTTGCCTGTACATAACTGACAGTTTCCTCCAGATACAATTACCTTGGGGTCTTTTGCAGTAAGGGAATAATTTTTTCTATCATATGAAATCACGCTTCAGTATTTGAAAAGAAACCTCGAACAAAGAGAAGATAAGAGTTGTGTGTCATTTGTAGGCAGAAGCTGGAAGTGGGTGTTTGTTGGTGAAAGACAGAAGTTGGGTTGTTTTGTAAGACCTAAACAAATGATTGTGATATTATTGCAAAATGCTATTAATGCAAAAGAAAATTAAGTAAAATGAGCAGTTCCTACTTTTCTTTAGGAAAAAAAAGCTCCGGGGAGGGGAGGGCAGTGGCAGCAAAGCTGAATATCAACTTACAGGAACTGCAGCACTAGTAAGCAAGGTAAAAGGAAGCAAACTGATCACATCAACACAGATCTGCTTCTATGTGTGTCATAAAAGTGCAACCAGCAGAAACACCGGGTGTTTGCCAGTAGACTGTAGTACCAAAATGAAAGAAGACATTTACCTGTTTGCATTTCCCAATTATCAAAGGTTTTCTTCTACTATAAAGTTGAAATGTAAAAGAAAAATAACATTCTATATTTATTAATCCATTATTAATGTGTCCAAAGCTAGTAAAGTACTTTCTTGTAATAAAAGAGGAATAGACTGCAGAGATGGAGACATTATCCTGTACAAAGCATTGGTCAGACCACATCTGGAATATGCAGTCCAGTTTTGGGCACCAGTTCACAAAATGGACATTGTGGAAAAGTTACACTACCAACATCTGAGTGGCCCTTGGCAGCTAATTAAAGGTATGCCCACTTTTGCATTGTTTTAGAACAGCCCTCATATTACTGCTTTTAGTGATCATAGTCTTGTTACTATACCTTAAAATTAAGAAGACGACAAGCTTGCAACAACAATTCCTGTCCTGATGTTTTTCTGTTCAATGTGTTTCCCCCTGTAAAAAAAAAAAAAAAAAATATATATATATATATATATATATATATATATATATATATATATATATATTATTCTTCCTACCCTTGATTGCTCCATTTTCTCAGAATCTGTCACGTCAGCTGAGTCATCATTAAATGATATTTTCATCACATTTAATATTTTATCCAATAGTTTCATCACCTTTGTGACATTCAGATGGTGCTTCTATAACTTTATAACATTGTCACTTTCTAATTTGCCAAAAAAAAAAAAATCATTTCGGCAGGTTTCCAGCTTTGTTAGTTTTCGATGATCTGCTTTAGCCATTGAAAACAAACAAAAAAAAGGCTAATGTCCATGACTGTGACCACTAACCTTATCCAACCCTAGCACGTAAAGTAAATGTGAACCTAATTACTAAAATTTCCCATAAAAGGGCCATCTCCAGTCCTTGAGGGCTAGAATCTACACACATTTTGAGTATTTTTAAAAACAATGTTATTTCTGAAATATTTTATTTAAAATGTCATTGATGATGAATCATTGGCCATGAAGGTCCCTGTTCTGTTATAAGGTGACAATGTTGTACCATTGCTCCTGACATCATTGGAGCATCTGGTGGAAACCACAAGCAGAAATCCTGTCACTACAAACATGGCCAATTATTATCAGAAAGGCAGCCCAGAGCATCGGCCCATGTGCAGCCAACATTGGATGAGGTGTATGGAAGAGAAGGAGATCAGAAAGATTGAGGTGTAAGGATTAAATAAATCTTTACAACTATTTAATGTCTAATGTAATACAATAATAGCATACCTTTTATAATGAGTTGAGCTCTAATCCTACTTATTTGCCCATTAGGGAATGTTGCTATACACAGGATGGTTGACCCATTTTCTTCTAAAAATGGTTGATAAGTTAGTTCAGACATTGCCAACCAATTCCCTTCTCCATGGTCTATGTTATTCTCCTTCACAGGCCACCCTGGGAGGTTCCAATTCAGAGAAGGTGGACTGGTGGCACAGGTATGATTTACGGAACACGTGATCGGGGTTGGCCTTCCTATAATTATCTCCTCAGGTAAGGACATCACTGGTCGAGGTGGAACATCTGAGAAGGAAATTTAAAGAGTAATGGTTTAAATATAGGGTATGTATAAATAGATTCAAAGAAAATCTTCAGAATAAATTGGAAGTCTGCAGACTAAAAGAAAATATATAAGGCATTACGGTCACCATAGAAATATAATGGGCATATGTCAATTTTTTTAGCCAATAGGGAATAGAACCCATTACTCTCCACTAGGAAGCTGTACTCATTCTATTTGTCCTGGTGACAATTCACTTGAAGGAGTTGGAGCTGCAACAATAGGAGCAATACTACACTTCCGCCAATCATTGGAGTTCACCACTAGGTCTGCCCTCAAACATTCCTTTTGGCTCATAAGATGGGTATCATCGATGGCAGATGGAAATTGCCAGGGGCAGAATTTTTGGTATGCCTTAATATGTACAGCTATCAGCAATCATTTACAAGCCATTTAATAAACCCCTGGTGCCCAACCAGGTGGGCCCCTTAGAAACTTGTTGTGGGAACAGCGCCAATACCGGGATCATTGATTTGTAAACAGACTAGAATGCCAGGGATTGCTAGCAGACTCTTGCAATGTGTAGAGTAAAGGAGATATCTACAAAGAAAAAAGAAGATTTCCGTCTATACATATGTTATGTATCACATAAGCCACATCCTAAAAACACAAGCATCAGTTAAAATGATATATAATATGTTTAGTCTAATGTTTTTTTTCTGTTAAAGTAGTAATAATTTAATTGATGATAACAATGTAATATTTTTTGTGGTTGTAGATTCTCTCTTCTCTCGCCTTAGGAAGCAGATATTTCCGCAAAACGCGTAGAGAATTATTCCAGAATTTTTCCCTCACAGGGACACTCTGAAAGGAAAGGTGTATTGTGTGTGATAATAATGGTTTTATGTGGTTTTATGTATTGGAAATGAGCCTTTTAATGTAAATAATACTAAAATTTTGTTATTTTCATAATATATGTTGTCGATACTGGCCTAAAAAATCCTGCTACAAAAATTGGTGTTCTTTACTGTATGTTCTTCTTTTAAAGGAGATATCTGCCATCTGTTACTATGCATCTGCTTGAACTGTACCATCAAAAAGCAAGTTATTATGCTTAAATAATAAGATAGCATAACAAAGCTAAACCCAAAAATTTCAAAGCTAACCCAAACAGTTACTTCAAATAAGAAAGATTAATATATAATTTTAATATAAACAGCTGAATGCCTAACTAACATTATTTAGTTACTTTGCCCTTGAAGACCACATCACAAAATGGAATAATAAATTAATATTTACCTGTAACCTGTAACTGAACATACTCGGAAACCTTTCTGTCAGCTGGTAACTTCCTATCGGCTGGATAATATGCCCTCATATCTTTGCTTCCTACATTATGAATTCTGAGAGTGCAGCTGTCTTCCGGATTGCCTATAAGTGCCGCTCGATTTCTATAATTTGCCGATATTTCAGAGGGATTTGAGCTGTAAATAATCCTTTTACCAAAGAAAGCCCCCACAATGTGCCAGACCACCATGGTATTCTTTGGTTCTGTAGCCGATGTTTTGACAGTGCAGGGAATTTCCACACAAGAGCCCATCAATGCTTGGATCTCAGATGGGAAATTAGTTTTTTTTTTCTTGAACGGTGAAAGTTGCTTGTAAAAAAAAAAGTTTTGTATTATTTAGTGTATATATATCTTCATTTATTAGTAACCATTAAGACAAGAAATTACCTTGTAGAAGAACAAATATTAAAATGTTGTTTCTGTTCATGACGGCACAAAAAATAGATGTAAAGGTATAGATTTAATATATTACTCTTCTAGCTTTGATGAATGATGTATTACCTGATAATTATAAAAATAATAATAGCAGAATGGTAAAAATCGAGTTAAAGAATATATATTATATATAGCACAATGTGAGAGAGCAAAGGTTGGGGTACAGGAAATAAATTTCTGTATATGTTTCTGCAAATTACATAATTATCATTTCATCACTATTAATTTGTATAAATGCAAACTTTCTGAATATTTATTTTACTCAAAATAAAACAGTTAATAGGACAATACACATTCCAAACAACAGGATAAAAATAATGATCTTTACCTGGAGGTAACCCCGAGTGTGACTCGGGGTAGAAAGAAGTTGCTACAAGCGGTAACCCCGAGTCACACTCGGGGTATGTGAACCTATGGGAAGGTTAGTAAATAGAACCTTACCTGATCCGCTGGCATCCCGCACCGTCCAGTGCCGTGATCTCCGTCTTCTTTCTTCTCCCTTCTTCCTGCTTCTGCTTACGATGAGTCACCAGGGAGTTTCCGGTGACGTTGGTGCATGTGTACGTTGCCAGCGGGGCGGGAAATTCAAAATCCATTTGTATTGCATTCAATACAAAATAACTGTATTGAATGCAATACATTGGATTTTTATGTGTAAAAGCAGTACATTGTTTTCAAAAACATTTATTTTACAGAATATATATTAGTATGAGTAAAATTTTTATTTATTTTTTTTAATTTAAAAAAATTAAATTTAGATTTTTTTAAATTTATTCAGTTTATTGTTTTTACATGATTTTGTGTTTCAAACTTTATTATACTCATACTATTATATTATACTGTAAAATACATTTTCATGAAAAACAATGTACCTCTTTTAGACATATAAAACCGGAAACAAATGAACCGCTAGGGAGGTTAATACATTTTTTGACATGTTTGACATCTTTAACAGTTGACATGTTCATATAATAACTTTTATTTCAAGAAGATTTAGAGCTTGATGAGTGAAAAGGAAAGTTCTGGCTTTTGCTAAATTTTGATGCTTGTGGATTCTGTAACTTCCCTGCAAAATCATTTTAACAAAACTACTTAATTCATCAGAATTTTAGTATGAATGTTTCTCAAAAACTTTAAATGAAGATAAGAAAGCTGAGGATTATTAGGCAAAATAACAATGACAAAATAACAAATTCAATAACAAAGTATTGAATAATTTCATAAAATTGAACATGATACGTAATACAGTATAACGCAGTGTATGGTCATGCCTATTGACATCATAAAAAGTAAGCAAACATAATAAATTGTCTGACAATATAGTAATATATTCTTACATTTACCATAACCATAACTTAAGAATATACTACAATATTGTCAGACAATTTATTATGTTTGCTTACTTTTTATGATTGTGCTTTCAATTCATTGCTATACACATCCGTTGCAAAAATATTCAACATATTTAACATCTTAAACCCACTTCCATCATACTATTACCGTAAGTTATGCCAAAAATCTCCTCTCTCTTTGACCAAATGTATTACTATTTTCTTTTCAGAAATTTTGCAAGTCTCATCCAATCCCCTGAGGAAGCCTACCAGGCCAAACGCGTCAGGACAAGAGACACACAACCCTTACCTACCACTATTGCTACCCAGTCAGGAATAATCTTTGTTTAGTTATTGTTCTTTAAGCCTTTGAGAACCAAATAAACATAACCATACACTACATTATACTGTATTATGTATTATGTTCAATTTTTGTGAAATTAATCAATACAGTCATTGTTATTTTGCCTAAAAACTCCAGCTTTCTTCTCTTTATTTAAAGTTTGCTATCTATCATGGGGTGGCAACTTTATACAACCACTTGGGAATTATGTCTTATCTTCTATATCTAACCATGAATGTTTCTCACAATATCGGTTACCAATCAAGAACAAAAAAAGTTTCTAAACTGTAAAAACAGATTTAAAAAAGTGACGATCCAACTAAGCAATTGTGAACCTGGTTAAAAATAGAAAAGGGAAAAATGATGTTGGCACTTACTTGTTTCTTTAGAGTCTAGTCTGTATTTATTGCACACTAAAGGTTTCTATACAATCTGTAACTTCCTGATTTGTTACTAAAATGTCCTAATCATGTTGCATGCTGCAATTAAACAAAGAATATCACAGTAACTGTTGGCAGTATAAATCTTAAAGTGGACCTGAACACCATAGTAAAGATTTGCTAATTGTGTCTAAGCAATGCTCCATGTATTCCTGAACAATATCAGCACCTTCTAGTATGTCAGGGTGCCTAGGCATTCCTGGACCTACAGTCTAATAACTGTAAATTGTAGCAGGCTGTCTGATCCCACTGATGCCTAGATGTCTAAGAGATTTGGAATGATATTTGGAGGTGTCAGTGCTTCTACCAAGATGGCTGCCTCCATACAATATAGAACAAGACATGGGACATGGGGAAAAGACCAGCAGACTACAGACAAAACTGGCGACTTGTTTTCTTTCCCTCTGCTTTACTATTTTGAGCAAAGATTCCAGAGTTAATTTTCTTGTTGAAATCGATGTAAACACTAACAGAAAACTTTTCTTATTTGCTCCCTTTTGGTCTGGTAAATATTCTAATAAAAGCATTTTGTTATATCTCTACAATAAGGGCAACATTTTGTGAACCCAGCAACGTTCTTGTGAGCTTGGCTCTTGGCCTCAGCTGTGTTATTATTAATTACATTGGTTCCAATACTCTCTGTGAACTACATAACATTTCTCAGGATAAGAATAGACAAGATGAGAGAAGAGAAGGGGAAAAGCTGAGAAGAGAGAAAAGAAGAGAAAGATAAGAAAGGATAAGAGAAGCAAAAAGAGAAGAGATAGGAGAAGAAAAGATAAAAAGAAGAGAGACGAGAAGAAAAAAAAGAGAGGGGAGAAGAAAAGAGAATAGAAGATAAAAGAGAGGAAAAGGGAGAAGAGATGGGACAAGATAAGAGAAATGAAAAGAAGGAGAAATGAGAAATGAAGAGAGGAGAAGAAAAGAGAAGAAAAACTAATATTTTATTTCAGCTTAGTGAAATGATCGATCATTGTCCAGCAAAATCTATTGCTATGCATAGAAAAATATATATATGAGAATAATAATGTTGAATAACTCAATGATTATTGAATTAGTTGCACATACTTACTTGAAATTAGTTAAAAAGTCACTGGCTGGGATAATACAAATGAAAATAAGATCAAAGTTTACTGGTGATCTCTGTGAAAAGAGAGATCAGGTTTGAATTTAAACGATGTGGCAGTAGAATTGATTTATAAGTACAAAGGTTTCATATTTATCAGTAATGGTCTAGGATTCTTAAGAAATAAGTCAAGTGATATAGTAAGGATAATTACAAATTGTTTTAAGTACTATGAAGAATCCTATTCAATTTGAATAAGGGCAGTACATTCCATAAATGCTATGAATAATAGCACAGAAACGTCAGCCATCATAGAATCCGGCAAGCCGAAGTGCTGTGGAGTTGAATAGCGGGGGCTGGGAGTTGAAATCTCCGGACCTGATATTGCTAATTGGATAGTGTCCACATATGGGTGAAGGGAAGGATATTAATAATGTGAAGTCATGTCCTTGTGTCTTTGATCTTAGCTTCATATGGAAACCACTGTCCTCCTGAACCTGTTTTATACCCTTGTTATATTTGAGTTGTTCCTTCTTTCTCTGATAATGTCTCTTCTGATATGTTTTATTTCTCAGACCTTATTTTGTTGCCCATCTAAGGACTCATTTTATACTGTCATAATATTTTGGTTAGTAAGGTTGGTTGGATATCTTTCTGACAATTCCTCATCATATTCACCTCCTAATATTTGAGTTTTTGTCAGGTGATGTGCAGTTTTGGGATCCTTTGTTTCAATTGGCATCTATTTGGTGATGATTGGGTTCCATTTGTAGTTATCCTATGAATGGTGGAAATGCCATTTGCATGGGGGTGCCCTGGTTAGGTCCCCTTTGGTATTCTATTCTCAGGTTTCCTTTGCAGTAGCTTTTCCCATCACCCGAACACAAATGTGATCCCGTACGCAAATATACTTCAACTTGTGCTGAGCTTTGGCTGCGTATTTTTATCCAGTGCTTTCGTTTCTTAACCAACTACCGATGGAATATCTTAGAAGTATATTTTATGAATTAGAGAATATTGCAATTTGATACATTGTTTCATTTTAGGTGGTGGAATAGATTCCTCATCAGGTCTGCTTACCTTGATCTGGGCGTTGCTGTTAGTGCCACACCTTTTCTTTGGGATTAGATTTTTGGACTAGGTTTTTATTGCTTACTGTGTAATGCTGGGGAGATCCCCCTTTCTATTTGTTCAGGTGAACAATGTTATCAAAACAAAGTCATGGGAAATCCCAATTTTTTAAGTTTTTACAAGCACAGGAGTAAAAGTGACATTTCCGGATAGAAAGCTTATTCTGGAGACAGCAAAGAGATAGATAAAGAGATATCCATAACTAAAATAATGTTTTGGATTTTTCTCTTAGAAAAGAAATATCACAAAAGCAATACGTTTTTCTACAATAATAAGATCCCTTTCTTTTTCAGATATAGCAATACGAAACAAACAAACAAAAAAGTTAATAAAATGGTGCTCATAATACATAATAATTTAGAATGTATTTTATAAAAAAAAAAAAAATGTGTTTTATCATTTCCACCAGAAGAATAAGTATATTTTAATTGCATATATTACATAAACATTACATTTTGTTATTTTTTCTGAAGGTTTTCATATTGGTTATCTGAAGTTTTGTCTCGGCCAGCTGCAGGTTGATCAGGGAAAGAAGACTGTAAAGATACAAATGGGATAAATTATTCTTTCGGAAACCAAACAAAGCATATTGGTTTAGTAAACAAAGTATACTGATTTATTAAAGCTCTCCAAGACTGGAGAGGATACACTTTCATTATTGAAGCTGGATGATCCAGCAAACCTGGAATGGATCTGGTTTTATAGAAGTCTATGCTGAAGACATTTACCAAACACTAAGTTGATTCTTTCGGATAGTGTGCGTCTTTGTTGCGTATTCCCCTGTGGCTTTCAACTTTCTATTATTACTATTATTGGAGATAATATGGTGATGACCTGGGCTAGTTGGTGGTCCAATGGCTGGTGGTGATGCACTTAGAAGAGTTCCTCGACCAGTCATGTGAATGTTTCCATCATGTGTCTACCATATTTTTGGTTTTGTCTACTTTAGAATGGTGGTTACCAGGTCACTGTTTACTATTGGGCTTCTTCTAGGATTTGAGAGAAGTAGGGATAGTTATTATTGGTTTTCACCCGCCTCATTCTCCAATACAACTACCAAATGTCCAAAAGTCACTGCTCTATTTACAGCCAATCCAGGTGGTCCAAAGCCCATAAATGTACTCAGGGATAATCAAGACCGTAATCAAAAAACCTCAGGTTCACCAAAAAGCACAGATCATACTATATAGGAAATGATAGGAAAATAGTTTGTCGATTTCACCTACAAAGCATTAGAACCTCAGCTAGGAGATGTGGGGCTGAACAGATTGGTGAATCCCTTCTGTAGCTGGTCTGTGAGGAAACCAGAAAGTGATAAGAGGAACATCAATCAACACCCCTGTTTGTAATTCTTTACCTGGTCAATATATAGTCAAGTCACTTATTAGCAAGTTTTCTATAGAGGAGCTCACAATCTAATGTCCGTACTATAGGTATGTCCTTCTGTACAGTCTATGCTACCAGTATGTGTGGAAAAATCCACGCAAACCAGAATTGTATATAAAACTCTATATAGAAAAGAAGCACAAAGCTCTTTGGGGTAACACATTGATACAATTTATCTTCATTTCCCAGATGAATTCTGGCATCTGATTGCATCCCGGTAGCCACAGCAGCCATGCTTGTTCATAATAATTTAACATTCATATTCATTTCAATGGGACACCAGCAAGCAGTCCCCAACCACCCCAATCACCCCCATTCATTCCCTATAGAGTAAATACATACCACACTCAGGTATTGGTATCTGCATTACTCCCAGCTGTCAATATGATCTGTGTCATTCTGTGCAATGGTGTTTTGCTCTATCGGATATTTCATTACCTTTATAGACTCATATTCACTTGAAACTTCTGTTTTCAAAAGACTCATGTATGTGGCATCTGCACGTTGTGAGTTCTGTGGATGGATACAATGAAAGATTCTTTCTTAAGATTTCGGTTTCCAAAATATAAACCAGGAATATAAGTGAAGCTATTGCTGCAACACAACATATAAGGTATGTTTCAAAAATCCAGAGATATTCGGTACATTGCATTGTGAAGAATCAGTGTGGTGGGGGAATGATGGTCAATCCACATGAAGTCCTTTATAGTCCATCCATACACACCCTTACATGAAAATATTGCAAATTAGGGATGCTCACTCACCACAAAGTTAAATAAAATATTCCGTATTTACAAAATTATTTTTTTAAATATTTAAATAAGGATTTCTTTCAAAAAATAATATTTGTTAACCCCAAGAATGTTCTCTATATAAATAAAATAATACAAAACTCCAAACACTTTCTTCAAATATTATACCTCATGTCTTGATGATGTCTCTGATGATGCCTAATGTGTTCTAGCTCTATGACAAATAAATACAGGAAAAATAAAATTAATAAGAATGTTTATAATTTGCTGTTGAGCGGTAATAATGCAAACTCAACACTTGTATGTTAGGGGGATAAAGAGACACAAGAAGACACAAATTAATAAAACATAATACAGAATCATAACCAAGACCCAACGCGTTTCACTTTATTGGCTTCTTCAGGGGAGGGTAAGACTCAAAAGGTAAGCTGTGTATTTACTGTATGTATTATGTACATTATGTATTTACTGTACCAGCTTAGTTTTTGCGTTTCACCCTCCCCTAAAGAAGCCGAAACATGTCATAACTATTGACACCCATGATCTTCTACTTTTACATCATCTCTCCATACCCATTAAGGAGAAAATAATTCTCTGAATTAGTTTCTAATTCAAAGAATTAGAAATAGAAATCTATTTTTTTTAGAAATCTGTTGTTTTGTAATTAGTCCAAACAAACCCCACTAAGGTATATGGGGTCTGGGCTAATCATTCAATTGAACTCTTTGAAGATATGTATGAATACCTTATGTTGTATTATCTCATATGCCCATAATAGGATGCAAGATCATTTTATGACTTATGTGCACACAATTGGTAAATTCATCTTCAATATTTTTAGCACATATCAGGTTTATTGGTATATTGTATAAAAATGTGAATAGATTTTTTTCTAATAAAAAATTTGCTTCCCCTAGCAGATAGGACTATAGTGAGATAAGCAGCCTGATAAGCATTCCGGGGCGGCATCTTTCCATCCCATTCACTGTACTAGTTGCTAATGAAGCAGCGGTTGAATATTTTAAAGTGGGCAGCAGTGGGTAGTACTGAATTACTCACTAATGCCCCCATTCATTACCTGTAGGGAGCAGCAAGTAACATGCTACATGTAGTGCTATACAATTCACAAACCTAAGAAGTGATAACCAAACAGAATTACATTTGTGTTTGGGGGATGGCAACATCTATGGCAAAGGAGACCTGAGCATAGCATACCAAGGGGACCTGATCAGAGTACCCACTTGAAAGTGGCATTTCCACCATTCATAGGAAAACTACAAATGGAACCCAATCATCACCACATAGATACCAACCAAGGACCCCGAAACTGCAATCACCTGACATAAACTCAAATCTTTGAAAGTCAATCTGATGAGGATTGTCACAAAGAGGTCCAACAAACTTACTAACAAACATATATTGACAGTATAAAACAGGGGTGTCAAACTCAAATACTCAGTGAGCCAAAATTAAAAACTATAGAAAAAATTGAGGACATTTTTCCTTCTCATTACATATAAAACCTTTTCATATGGAAACAAAGAGGTTTGCTTTACATTCAATCTAGAACAAGCCTAAAATAGAGAAAGAGGCATACGAATTATTTTTAAACTTTATTTAAGAAAAAAATCTTATGCCTCTTTCTCTATTTGTAGCCTTCTGAGTTAAATTTCAGTGGTAACCTTTTTGCACAAGCTAACAATAATAACAATTTTGGATGTAAATCTAACCATTCAATTCCATGCCTTGGAGTAGCAAGGAAAGGTACGCATGAGGAGGAATGCTGGAAGGACGCAGCCATTACAGGGCTGGAACTCCATCTTCATTGAAATAGCGCCGCTACTAAAATTCCCAGCTTTACTTGCGTCTATGAAACAGTCCAATGCGGGGCCACACATAGGCAGAGAGCCCGCTGGTCTATAGATGCGAGTGATGCCGGGCATTGTAGTAGCAGTGCTCTTTCAATGCAGTGATGAGCCAGCTACAGTTCACATTTAGGATTCCTTTGGGGGCAAAAAATAGTATGTTTTGGGCCAGATTTGGCCCCCAGGGCCAGAGTTTAACACCCCTGGTATAGAATAAGTCCTTAGATGGGCAACAAAATAATGTCTGAGAAATAAAACATATCAGAAAAGACTCTAGAAACCTAATATGCACATTTTCAATAAAAGAAGGAATGACTCAAACCTTTAAATTTAGTAAGGATGTAAACATACACAATGTATTTATTGTACCAGCCTAACTTTTGGGTCTCACCTTCCCCTGAGGAAGCCGATAAGTTGAAACGCGTCAGAAGTAAAAACACCAATGATCATTTACATACATATTGCATTTACTGTACCAGCTCTATAATAATAATATAATGGTGAGCAATTGTAGTATTGTACGATTCACAAGCCTAAGAAACCATAACCAAACTGCAACCTCACCACATGTCTGAAGCAATCCTAAGGCCACATTGTAGCTGACTCAGCAGCTATGCAACCATGAAGCACCAGATTTGCAACCCAGGACTGTCTGAGGTAGAATACTATCCTGGCAGACATTCTTATAATACTATCTTTGCCGAACAGTATTCTTGATTATTCAAAATCATTTAAATACCTCGACTCCAATACATATAAATAAGATGATGCCTTGTGTGCTTTAACTTTATGAAAAAAAAATAAAAAATTGTGATAAAATATATAAAAATATATAAATATAATTATAAAAATTCTTTACTTTCATGTTAAGGTGATAAAGAGACAGATATAAAATGTATATTTAAATACAAACCTTAACTACTACAGGTAGTCCCCGGGATACATACAAGATAGGGATTGTATGTTTGTTCTTAAGTTGAATTCATATGTAAGTCGGAACAGGTACATTTTGTTATTGAATGCAATTAGGACAGGTGTTTGTATAAACAAATTATTAGACAGCATGGTATCAGTTACTGTATAAAATCCTCACTATTAGTTAATCACAAACAAAGCAAAAAAAAAAATGTATGGAGCCCAGACATTCAACTTTTGGAGCAAGCTATGCTTTGATATGCAAAACGAAACAGTTGCAGAGTTTGTGTTGGTCATTAGAGAGTTACAAGAGGTTACAGAAAGAGCTCAGCTCCTAAGTTCACCCACAACCTCAGCTGTGTTTAGGAAAGGATTTCTTATGCAAGTCATGCAAACTGCCCCCTCCCCCCATCAAGCCTCTGTCCTTCACAGGGGAAAGCAGGGAAGCCCCGTTCGTATCTAGGAGTTGTCCGTATGTCGGGTGTCCTTTACTTGGGGGCTACCTGTACCTTAGATTTACATAAATCCATAAAATATATGGCAGTAGAATACAGGATTATTATCACATTCTAAACCCTGCAAAGTTCAATAGCGTGCTTCAGATTTTTTTACTCACGTAATATCCTACCTGCAGTAAATATATATAACCAAACTCAGTATGGATAGGCAGATAAATCCCAGGATTGGAAATACAGTCATATAAATCACATTCTCTTCACCTGACTTCTGATCTGAAAGTAAATAAGGAGTTTATAATGTCAAAGAAATGAAAATAAAAATATATCAATGAGGTAAACAAATATATGAATATATGTATATACACATGCACAGGTTCCCCTGAAACACCTGGCTGTAGTATTACAGGCTGTAGTGACCATAGTACTATATTCACAAGCTTTGAAATTAACTTAAAGAGTTGGCTGGTGACAGCATTCAAATGACTGTAACTTCACATTGATCAATGGAAAAATGACATGCTTTTTCACTTGTGACATGTTCCCTGCACCCAACAGTTTCAGCTCCAGCAAATATAGAAGCATCCTATTTGCAGCTAGAGAGATGAGTGGTTTAAAGCATTTTACAGTATTGTTGGAATATATGTACATACATTAGTCTGCATAGTCTGGGCATGGGGTCACTTTGTAGAATACCCTGGAAGTGAATTTACATTTTTCAGAGAAAATTGGACATGGGAAACACTTAGACACACAACACAAACAATGGGCCTGATTTATTAAGGTTCTCCATGGCTGGAGTGAACATGCTTTTAACAGTAAAGCTGGGTGATCCACTTCACTGATGAAAGCATATCTGATGTCTTGTGAGATAATCACTACAAATTTCCCTATTCCCGTCAAAACTCTACACATCTTACGCTTCCATTATTCATATTAGTTCATTAGCCCGAGATCTTTTACTTCCGTGCATGATAAATTCATCCTTGATCATTGTGTTTGGATTGTAACATTAAACCATTGGTGGCTAAATAGGTACCGCATGTATAAATATCACCAGACGTAGAATTACAAGATGGACTGAAAGCTTTCCTTAATTCTTCATAACTTTGTGTTTTTTGCTAATCTTCTTTAGATTTAGGTGACCACCTTGTATCTGCTCTATCAACCCAATACCTAGGAGAGGAAGTCTCTCTAATATCATTAATGGGCTGTGAAATGTTATTGCTAATGAGCTATCAATATGATTAAGGCCAATGGTGGTCAACTATCTCCATATACTGGCCCCAAGTGATATCTGGTGAATATATTGTTACAGAAAGGTTTCAAAGACTGCATTTATGGAGCAATAGATGGTCAGGGACCTTGCAAACATATCTGGAGGAGTTGTTGAACAAAGAGTTCCAATCCTTCTACTTTATTACATGATTGTGGCAAGCCAGAGCTGTGCAGATGTGCCTTACAAACTTGCCCTGCCCCTTAATTCCAATCTCCCACCCCCACCCCGTTAAATACCCCCACATCCACCAATGAGTTACCACTCTAAGCATTGCTTAAATGGCCTGTATGCCTTTTTATTAACAGAATTATAACCAAAATTAACTTAGTATCAAATAAAATATAAATAACAATATAAACAATAAAACAGTATAAACAAACACATACATAGATTAACCAATATAACATAATAACCATAATTAAAGACGTACCAGATAAACAATAACAAATCCCAACCATATTGCTTTCCCAACTTTCTTACTGGTTGCAGGTCCTCGAAGGCCACCACCTTAAAGACAGTTGCTCCCAGCCACCCATACTCCCAGCTCGGGAATGAATATATCCTTATCTTGTGCAGACCCTCCCCACAACACTTTACCAGACCATTAACCCAAACGAGGGATTCCATACCAAAGATGGAACCCTAACCAAAATATTGCCACCAGCACACTCCCCCCGAGGACCTCAACCGCCCGCCCCACTGTCTCGCTCTGAAAGGGAGGTCCCTCCTCCTCCTGTCCATTTTAAACTACTCTTGCCCCTCCTTAAACCTCCTCCCCCACCTTCCCCCTTTCCTCTCGCTCACTCTCGTCCAAAAAGTTTAACTCTATACTATCTGCCCCCTGACTGCCCAGTCATGACGGCCTTCCCCTATGCTCCTTCCTCGCTTGTTACAGGCCTCACTGTACCTTTAATGACGGATTCAGATGGCCCTGGAAATACCATTAGACGGGTTATTATCCCCACACCTCATCAGGTTGTTAAGATTGACCTGAATTCAATACATCCCTCATGCATGTTAGGTAAAAGATTTGTGTATTTAGGTTTCTCCCCTTGAATGTCAATTTATGAATGAAAGTGTAAGCACTGAAATAGTACCACTTAATGATGGAAAAATGCTTGTTAAAATGATTAAGAATATACTTTCCAGGTCATTATTGCAGCAAAAGCTGTTTTTAGTGGAATTCTTTACTTATTTTTTGGTTTGATTTATGTACCAACTTTTGGAGGAGAAGTGTTTTTTTTTTACAATTTGTTTGGGCCTTTCTCTTGTATTTCATTAATTCACTTTTATACATCTGTTAAAACATTACATTTTATTAAATTCAAAATAACAATGTATTGATCTGAGAGTGAACCAAAATTTGGTTACATTTGTATGTAGTTTCGTTAATTTCCAGACATTTCACAGAACAAAGTCTGCTTCATCAGGAAAGAGGAGGTAAGTATTACGATGGAGCTTTACATCGCAAAATCATTTATGCCACTAAAGAGATTGTGGACATTAAGCAGAGGTTAGAAAAATTAGAAGAGGGACGCGCCTCACCTGGAGGGGACCCAGCCACCAGCCAGGTAGGTTTTTGGGTTTTCCCATTCACTTGATTAGAAATTGTCTTTATATATGGAAATCCTTTAACTTCCATTTGCAATTTGAATCATTTTAAGATAATTTGTGTTGCTAGCTGGAGGCTTGGTCCTTCATCCCAAAAAAATGCATCCATTCTATCTCCTGATGAAGCAGACTTTGTTCTGTGAAATGTGTAGAATTAACAAAACTACAGAGTAACAGTGTAACTAAATTTGGGTTCGCTCTAAGATCAACACAGTCTTGCAATGAGGGGTTCAATGGTATCACTTGGTACATCAGAGGCTTTTTATTATAGTTTGTTGTTTTAAATTAATTTGTTTTAATAATGTTTGGAAATAAAATTTAATGTTTTAATAGATGTATAAAAGTGTGACACCACAAAAAGGCCCAACTAAATTGGAAAAAACAATATTTCTCCCCCCAAAAATGAGACATACTAACTGGGATGTGGTTTGATAAGATTCACTGATTTAACCATAGTATTTTATTGAGTTATGTATCAGCTACTAAAAATATATAGAAATGAAGTACAGATAAATAAAAATTGTATAGATGCTTATTGCAGTACTCACATTGCTCAGTAAGACTGAACTCAGTAGACTTATTGGTTCCCATTTCATTAGCTGCGACACAGATATATTTTCCGGTCCTTGAGTTCTTCACAGTTATTTTATCTCCATATCCCTGCAATAATTTCTTGTCTTGGCTGATCTGATACCAAGTGTAATTATCTACTGGAGGATTGGCTTGACTTGAACAAAGTAACGTGACATTGCTGTCTTCTGCTGTGTTGTTGTTAGCATCAGCTGAAATGATGACATTCATCGGATGATCTGTATAGACAAGATATAGCACAATAAATAAAGTATCATATAAAATATAGTAAAACATACATTAAATATACAAAATAATGACATTTCAAGTTTACTTACATCTAATATTCAGTGTAAATGTTTTAACAGATGTTTTATAATTTGGAAACACAGCTGCACATTCTAGAACGATTTTGTCATCTGTAATGGAAGAAGTATAGGTCAATATGGATTCCATCCTCCACCTTCCATTCAATTGCAGATCTTCATGGCTTTCTAATATCGGATGGCCGGTGATGTTCCATGTCAGAGTCGGAGGACTGGAGAGACAGGTGTGATCTACCGAGCAGGTTATGTTAACTCTCTGCTTTTCTTTCATATGTTTATTTCCCTTTATTGATGGCTTTGGTGGGTATTCTGAAATCAGAAATTAGAATGTTTTAGATGAGAAATAAATAATTTTGATAGAGATTGACAGTGACTTTGTATGAAACAGTCCAGGGTAATTAAAAAACAAAATTTCTTTAGCATTCCAACACAAACATCTAACATTGTAAAAATGTGAATTCCTAAATGTTATCTAAGTTTCAATTTATTATTATTTTTATTACATCTATTATAGATTTTCCTTTTACTTGGCCCAGGCAGTTTTGTAACTTTGTGCTGGAAAAATCAGGAATAAGGAAATTAGGTAACCATAAATGATATATATGATGCACAAACACATCCAATGATCTCTTTTGTACATTCACTTTATAAGGCAAGTCTCCAGCCAAAATCTACAATAGAAAAAAACCTGCAACCCAAAGATTTTCCTTCAGTATCGTTTTCTTTCTTTGAATATATTCTGTTTGTAAGCCCTAAACTTGCCCCAGTCTCTGAATGGATAAAGTCCAATGGATGGGTATGATTACGGCTTTCATACAATAATAGGCTTGTACAGTGTTCATTAGAATCTGAACCAAGAAACTGCGGCAGGTAATTGGTGTGGTCAGTTTCCATGGGCTCTTGATGTGACAAAGGGGCTGACAGAAAGAGGAATAGAATAGAAAAAAAACAAGAATATAAATGACACAGAAGGGGAACCTTATTTTAGGACACATTACTGATACAGTTTCTATATTCCTAACCTTAGAGTTTCATTTGAAATAAGCTCTGCTTTGAGATTCTAAAAACAAAATGAATATTTTGCATTTTTGTCTGCTGAATCCATTACATACTGTAATTACCTGATACAAACAGTGAAACTTTTTTGTTTTGAAGTTCATTAGAGTTGATTTCAGCATTAATTCCCGGAAAATATTCATTCTTGTCGTATTTTGATGATATATTGATGATCTTTAATGAGCAATCATGTTTTGTATTCCCAGTAAGAAATGTCCGTCCCTTATACATATCGTCCACATCACTCCAGGTTTTATTGTTGAAGATTTTTAACCTTTTTGAATACCAGAAGAAATTAAAATCCCTGGCACCTTCAGGATGGGTAAATGTGCAGGGGATGTGCACACAGGAACCTTGCAGAGCAGTAATATATCTTGGGAATTCAAACATCCATTTATTACATGATGAGTCTTCCTTGCAGCCTGAGAAAAAGAAATACACAAATATTTATCTACCTAACAAAATCAAATCCATTCTTCTAATTCAGCCTTTCCAAACCTTTTTTCATGAAGGAATATTTGAAAAAACATTGTTGTCTGCTAATAATAATCACATCTACAGTTTATGGTAAATTAGTGTGATGGTCAGTGGGATATCCTTCCATCCATCTTATTTATCTGAGAGGCAGAAATGACTACTAGTCCCTAGTAATCTATGGAGGGGCACTGGATCCAGGTCTATAGCTACAGGTCTATGGGTGTCAGTGCAAATTTCTGACAAGCATCCCCCCTTCCCACAGGCCCTATGGAGCAAGGGGCATGGTCCAACCTGAGGGCTCTGTGACCCCTGCACGCCACTGCCTAGGGCTCCATATAACTCTGGTGGAGAATAGCTGCCCTAGGAGGTGGACATCAGTGAACACATTGCCAAGTTAAATAATTACTATTATTACACAGTATTTATATAACACAAACATATTACGCAACCTAACTGCAAGTTTTTGTAATATTGGAGGAAACCGGAGACCTGGGTGAAATTCAAACTGTGAGCCAGCACTGCAAAGGCCAGAGTACTAATCTATGAGCCAATAATTAAGTAAATAAAATAATTGATTTAAAAAATGTAGTTCTTTCTTATAGATATATGACCTATATAATCATATACCGGTAATCATATAAGATATATGCCTTAAAAATCCTGAACTGATTTATTTTTGTCTACTTAATATGCTTATCAATAGAAGATCAGGGTGGTATTTGTGAAATTTTTATAATTTGTATGTCTCCTCTATAATAAATAGTCTGACTATTCACCAATTTTCAACTTGTATTTAAAGTTCCACCTTACCTGCGTCTTCTTGTTAATTTGACCTATATTCATATAACTCAATGGATTATATTTGTACCTGTGATTTTGACCGTAACATCTTTGTGGTTTTGAAGTTTGTAAGAATTTATCTCTTCGCTTATTCCTGGATGAAAAGTTTCTGTCTGTGTCACATCTTTGATCATCAATGTACAGCTGTTTGTTCCATAACCCTCAAGAGTTGTCCATCCTCTGTACTCTTCTATAACTTTAAAGGGGTCCTCATGATTAAAAACCCGGGGATATCCCAATATCTGGTACCTAAACCAAATTATATTGACCTCACTGTGGTTAATGGGAGCCGTAAATGTGCAGGGAATCGTCACATCAGAATTCTTCAATGCTTTAATTTCTTTGGGAAATATGAATGACCACTGTTCTTTGTTCACATCTGAAGACACACCTAAAAAAATAAAAATAAGTGTATGATAGAGAACATATTACAAAGAACCTGAACCGTACTATAACTAGATATGTCACTGTATAAAGACACTGGTAAGACAGCTAACAAATACAGCACAGAGAGATCCTGAGGTCCGACTTCCGTCCTTCTGGATTGGTGGCGTCACAATTTAGTCCTCTATTACAGGCTTCCTAATGCCCCTTACACACACCTACCCCGGCAGCCACATGGGGTTGTTATGGCTATTGTCCCACCACTGATAAGAGACCAATCATTCCAATATATTTGTTACCTTGAACAAGAAATATGAAAATGTATTCTATCAGGAAAGAAGACACCGGGTTCATTATTCAAAGTTTCTGCTTTTTCTTCACGTGTTCACTTAGATTTATTTCTGATTTGTTCTGTACAGAAAAATATAATTATAATTAGTTACTAGATGAAAACAATACAAGGATAATATTATTATACATTTTAAAACTGGTAGAATGTAGTTGTAGGTTATTTGCACATTTCAGAATGTTTTGCTGTTGAAGAGTTCTTCTCACAATGCTCTCCAACATAAAGTTTGGGTCTCTATAACAAATCTATAACAAAGCCCCAGATAGCAACCTTGTTATAAGCATTCTTCACTATAGTCATAATATTTAAGCAAATATCTCCCTTCCTAATGATAAATTATTTTGCCAACCCCATTGTGTCACTGAGACATAAAATGAAACAAAGATTAAAGAGAAAACAGATTTTTTTTTTGTCAGTTCAACTTGTATTATAGTGTGAATATAGAAAATCTAACATATTGATACATATGTTATATATAATTAGTGAGAATTATGTCTAAATCCCACTTAGTACATCATTACATATTGGACCTTCTCCCATACATTGGCTTTCTGATGGTAGAAGAAAAATAAATACCGTATCATATCCCGACACATTTAGGAAGCTTAGTGGCGAAACGCGTTGGGCTGTGAGATGTTATCATTTTTTCTTATTCTGTAGCTAACATAATGTATAGGAGAAGGTCCATGATGTACTGAATGGACTTTGGACTTATTTCTCAATAATTATATATATAAGATACGTATGTATCGCTGGTAAATTTTCTGTGACAATATTTTATGTTAAAGCTGAACTGCCAAAAAAAACTGTTTTCACTTTCTTCTCCTTTCCGTCTCCACTCTATTCAAAACTAAAATAATGATGTACACTGTAACTGACACGGGTGCACTAATAGGGTGGATTTATTAAATCATGTTAAACTGTTGACTTGAAGGTGAATTTTTCATTTTGCAATCGATCTTTCACTTAATTTAGTGAATGCAGTAAACTTATTCACTATGCTCCACGAAATATACCTTGCAAAAGAAAATTGGCTTTGCTAAGTCAAAAGCTTATATGTATTGAAATCAACCCCAATGTATACTGTAAGCTTTTTTAACTGATTTGCCAGCATAGAGCCACATATGGTAATAATGTCAGATTTTTTTAGTTATTGATTGCCATTTTTCAGATTATAATTTCTATCTGTCATTAGCCTTATTCCTAAATGTTTCATTTATACCATGCTTGCCATCTTCTTCCATAAATGATGAATAATATATTACTACATTTATAGACCTATCCTCTCGTATATGGCTAAATGTAACTTCTGCACTATTGCCTGTACTACACCATAAATGTTTTCATGGAGTGCAATGCTGTACAGTTACATTTCCAATAGTTGCAACAAAAGATCCATACCGTCTTCTACATTTGCTAAGCATTAGTGGAAAGAATAAGAAGCCGTATAATAAATGTAAACTGGTACTCACAAATATTCAGCAGTAAACTTGGTGCACTCAGAGAAGGAACAGAGGCACTGTGTGTGAATTTCATATAATGTGTGCTAATATGTGGTTGGCCCGACTTCCTCAGGAAAAGAAACTTCACTTCTCAACTGATCAGCACAAGTGGCCATAAATGTTAGGCTTTTGTCTGGAGCTCGAAAATTCTGTTCACACGCATCTTTTCCATCACTGATAGATTAGACATATACAGATATGATGAATGATTGCCAGAGGCTTTGGATGGTGTTGGGCTCCTTTCTCCTATCAAACCAAGGATGACAATACTAAAAGGTATCAGGGGTAAAAACCCTAAAACCTATGATTGGGTGCAGTGGATTCCCCAGTTCTTCATTATATGTGATTTATTGTTCACTTTCAGCTTTTAAGCATGGATGTTGCACTTCAGGCAATATAATTATTCAAATATATTAAATATTTCTTCTTGTACACAAACTTCTCTCAAGGAAGGCCTGGAGAATACGAGTGAAAGGAGTATTAGTGCAAGGCCAGCATGACTGAGCAGACAGGGGGAGACGCAGAGAGGTAATGATTAGGTAAAGGCACGTGCTGTAGGGACAGGAAAGGGGGGGGGGGGGGGAGACATGCATGAAA
The DNA here is from genome assembly GCF_032062135.1 of Pyxicephalus adspersus. Lineage (NCBI taxonomy): Eukaryota > Metazoa > Chordata > Amphibia > Anura > Pyxicephalidae > Pyxicephalus > Pyxicephalus adspersus. The sequence goes on from NC_092868.1 coordinate 5,534,853, forward strand.
GAAGGATAGGAGGGGTTAATAGGAGATAAAAAGGTCAGAAAGAGGAGTTAAAGTCCGTTTTCACAAGGGACAGCTAGAAGGGAAAGGTTTCCCGCCCTCCCTCCTAATGTTGTTCCGTTTGGGGGATTTATATGAGTAGAGGGCGGTTGGGGCGGTTGAGGTCCTTGGGGGGAGTGTGTTTTTTGTTAATAGTTATGTTGGGGGGGGACCCATCTAAGGTATGGAGTCCCCAGTGTGGTTGTTCGATCTGGAAAAGTTGTTGATGGGGTCTGCGCGAGTAAGGGTCATGGCGTTCCCGAGCTGGGTGTATGGGCGGCTGGGAACAATTCTTTGGGAAGGTGCAGAGCCCAAGGTTTTTATAAATGGTGGACCCCAGAGGACCTGCAACTAGGATATTATAATTTTAATTGTTTTCTGCAAGGTTATTGTTGATTTATATGTTGGTTATATTATTTGATATATATATTGTTGTTCAGTTAAAATAATTTACATGTTTTGTATTGGTTATGTATATATATTTATATATATATATATATATGGTTTAGTTAATAATATATATATGGGTATTATTTGTGTTTAATATGTTATTTAATATGTTATGTATTATAAGATTTGTTAATAAAAGGCCTGCGGGCCATTTAAGCAACGTGGTGTGTTTAATGTGTATGGGTGGGGGGCGGTGGATGTTTGGAGGGAAAGTTTAATAAGTATGATGAGGGGAAGTTATTTTGAGCAAGTTGACCAAGCTATGTCTTGCCACAGTCATGCATCATCTCACCTTTTGGACCACTGTAACATTCTCCTCCCTGGTATTCCACTGACCTGGCTCTCTCCTCTACAAACTATTACACTGAACAATTGTGAACAAATTTTTTGTTGACTTCAATTTTTAGGCTTATATACACTAAAATAGGTATGCTGATTCTGAAAGTGCAGTTAGTTTTCTTCTATCATGTCAGTTTTTTCTTTACTACTTATAATAATGCGATTACTGTAGTGTGGATTTGTATTGGCTAATTATTTACACCTAAAACAGTGTGGTCTGAGGTTGTGTGCTGCTCCACGTAATGAAAAAGCGAAATTTATTTTTCTACTTACACATGTATTTCCTTTCTTTCAGATCATGTCTGGCTCTGCGGTTTCTCGTCATAAGTGTCTAAACATCCCTGATTCACTTTGTTATATCAGTGGCAGTTTCACCATTCTCAGTCAAAGGTTGAACATCAGCACATTTGTAGAGCAAGCCTATTTGGCACATTTCAAAGTTAAACTTGGTGATCAAGATAAGTCTTGGGCCACTCATAAGGTGTGCAAACAGTGTGTCGAGGGTTTACGGATGTGGACAAAGGGAACACTTGATAAGATGCCATTTGGTACACCTATGGTTTGGCGAGAGCCAGGAGATAATTTCAGTAACTGTTACTTTTGTATAGTGAAAACTTCAGGATATAACAAGCAAAATAAATGTAACAGAGTATCCTAGTCTACTATCGGCTATACGCCCAGTGGCTCATTCAGATGAAATCCCTGTGCCGGTTTTCGTTACACTGCCCTCTCTTGAAGAACATGATTATGGTGATGAACTAAGTGACAACAATAATGAAGAGTTTGAAATGGAAGAGGACTCTGTTCGTAAGGGATTTGATCAGCATGAGTTCAGTGATTTGGCATGTGATTTGGGATTATAATTATAAGGCTTCAGAACTCCTAGCATCAAGACTGCGTGAGAAACGCTTACTTGAAAAAGGAATGAAGGTATCGTACTTTCAAACCAGAGAAATTGCATTTCTGCAGTACTTTAGAACTGACAGTGGCTTTGTGTATTGCCATACCATACCTGGTTTAATGAAGGAATTGGGAATTCCAATCTATAACTCAACTGAATGGTGATTATTCATTGATAGCTCAAAGGGGAGCTTAAAGTGTGTCCTCCATCACAACGGCAATATTTTTGGGTCAGTCCCAATTGGCCATTCAGTTTCTCTTTGTGAAGAATATGCAGACATAAAGAGAGTCATTGGGTTGTTGCAATTTTACCATCACGGCAACACTTATTGACCTTAAAATGGTATGCTTCCTTTTTGGTCAGCAGTGCGGATACACCAAGTATCCCTGTTATCTGTGCATGTGGGACAGCAGCACTCGTGAGAGGCATTGGGTGGAAAGGAATTGGCCTCCAAGATCTGCCCTAAAACCAGGTGATCCAAACATTCTACATGAGCCACTTGTTGATAGAAAGAATATTATCTTCCCGCTTCTGCACATGTGACTGGGTCTGATGGAGCAGTTCGTTGAAACTTTGCCAACTAATGGAGACTGTTTCAAGTACCTCATTTTGGCATTTCCTAGCCTGTCATCTGAAAAAATAAAGGCCGGTGTTTGATGGTCCACAAATTCGGCAGCTCATCAAAATGAACATTTCATCAGAACAATGTCAGTAATTGAAAAGAATGCTTGGTTATCTTTCATAGCCATTGTCAAGGACTTTCTTGGAAACACACAAGCAAATAATTACACAGATTTTGTCCAGAAACTCTTGGTTGCTTGGTTGCAATATGAGCATCAAGGTGCATTTTCTGCATAGCCATCCATAGTCATACAGTCAGTGATGAGCAAGGTGAACTATTCCACCAAGATTTGAAGGTCATGGAAGGATGGTATCGGGGTAGATGGGATGTACCATGTGCTTGAATGCACTGTTACCCTTGACAACCACAATTGTGTTTCTGCTTATCTCAGCAATAACAATGTTTATAGTAGTGTATTCAGGTTAGCAAGTTACACTACTTCCACTTGGAGCATTCAGAGATTCAGCTTACACTTTTTATAGCGTTTATTAAATAAAAATATACAAAAAACAATGCATAAACAAATTATAGAAAAACAAATACTAATCAAGTAACACTAGCAGAATTATAGCAACAGCATAAAAAAGGAAAACTGTGAAATAATACTTAGGTGGAATTAGTTTGCCTTGGTCAGGGTTGCTGTGTGAAGTCCAAGGTAATAGCCAGAGTAACTGGGCTCCCTGCAGTGCTCAATGTGTCAGTGCGGTTTTCCTTAGCAACAAGATAATATCAGTGAGATCTGTCTCTGCTAGACTTACATGGCTTTTTCTTTGCCAAGCACAGAGGTGGGACTAATAAGACCATCGAATGACAGCCAGGTGGGGGGTGTCTGAGGGGCATAGATTAGGATGCTCTGTGGGCAATCCCAAGGAGCCCTTATTCTAGCCATTATTAATAATTCCATAAGTACAAGTTTTATGAACGGCCAACCCCTAGAATATTAATCACCACAAAATACAGAGTTCACAGGGACCAAACTAGGCAAGTCTGGGTTCACCAGACAGGCTACATATGGTTTCCAGGCTTTCCTGAGGCCTAGGAGAACAGTTCTCAAAATGCTCACCATAAAGTTACAACTACAAATCAGTCTAATATTTTAAACAGAATGGTATGTTAGAAAGATAAAGGTTACTATTATATGGGTTTCAAAATACAGTTTAGAAGTCAATCTGAGACACTCTGTCTATGCTTATCTGAATGGTATGAGTCTTGCAGGCACAATACCCAGACAGTCAGAGCCGGTGTTGTGACTAGAGCAGCACTGGTGGTCCATGAGAAAATGTTGGTGGTCTGCGGCTCTGGCTGGTGCACCCCCGAGCGGGGCCAGAAGAAGGACAAATCCCAGACTCAGGGATATGGGCGGGCTGTGTCCCTGGACACAACCTGCCCACTCTCCTATCGCAGGCTCCGATCTGTGATGGAAGTGGGTGCGGTTAAGCCATCATGACATCACTATGGGGAAGGTTTCTCCTCCTTTGGTGACCACTAGACTGGAAGGACCCTGGTTGTCAGATAAAAAAATACCTGATAAGGGGAAGTTTATGACCCTTGTCTGCTAGAGAGACAATTTCCAGACAAAGGCATTTTAGAAGAAAATCCTTTTATATTTAAAGGAGGGATCAAGAATTATTATTTTCCAATATCACAGTCAAGATTAAGTTAGAGTCTCATATATGTTGACATATTCAGCTTGCTTTAGATTGTTTTTTCCTTGCACTGACAAGTTCTTCGATGTCTGTAGAAAAGAAGAAAATTTGGTTAAATTTTGATTCAAAAATATGATATAATCATATGATCTACATTTACTTCATACAAAATACCATATTTCTTAAATTTACTTTACACACCTTGTTTAATACTTTTTCATTATTTTTATTTTTTTTAGTTTAATATTGAATATCTCCAAACTATGAAGGAACACTTATGGAATTGTGTATTAAATAAAAAAAGTTATAGACAGCCCTGAATGTATTTTATAGTTTAGATTCAAGTAGCCGTATTTAGCCTTGATGACAGCTTTGCACACTCTTGAAATTCACAAGCAGATTCTGAAATAGTTTTGCATCAGTCCTGAAGGAGTTCCTGGATGTGCTGGTCACTTGTTGGCTTCTTTGCATTCACTCTGCAGTACGACTTATCTGAAACCACATCAACTGGGCTTAGGTTGGGTGATTATGGAGGCCAGATCCTTTTTTGTGGTCAAATAGAAGACAAACTAGTAAAGGCAGAGAGACTCTATCCAGGAACACATACTTCAGGGCGGCAACACCAATCAGGGGAGCATTGAAGCTCCACTCCCGTGATTGCTGTTGCAGCCCTGTAGTATGTGTTCCTGGATAAAGTCTCTCTATCCAGGAACACAGTGTGAGTCTCACGGCTGGCTGCTCATGAATGAATGCAGCGTGGGAAAATTTATACACACATGACTCACTCTGAGAGGAGGATTATCGCGGCTGCATTCATAAATACATGCGGCTTGCGTTTATAAATAAACACGGCCGTGGGAAAAATTAGAGGATTTTTCCCATGCTGTAGTCATTCATGAGTAGCCAGCCGTGAGACTCACACTGTGTTCCTTATTGGTCTTGCAGGTCTCGCTGGTTGAATTTACAAAGGTCGTTCCCGCCTACATGTTTGGTAAGCCAGAACGGCCCAATTCGCTTGCTCATCCCTAGTCATTGTCCTGTTGAAAAGCAAATAATGGCCCAATGAAATACCCCCCACATAGGATGGCTTGTCACTGCAGAATACTGGTTACATGTGCCTTGAATTTTGAATAACTCACCAACGTTGCCACCAGTAAAGTACCCCCACACCATCACAACTCTTCCTCCATGCTTCACAATGGGAGCCATCATCAACATATACAAACCCTCCACTTACCTTCTGCATCTCACAAGGATATTGGGTTTGGAACTAAAATTCTAAAATCTTGACCCATCAGACCAAATTAGAGATTTGCACTGATGTCCATTCATTGAGTTTCTTGGCCCAAGCAATTCTCTTCTTCTTCTTGTTCTTCTTCAGTAGTCGCTTGTTTGCAGAAATTTGGCCATGAAAGGCTGATTCACACATTCTCCTCCGAACAGTTGATGTTAAGTCTTCTACTTGAAACCTTTGAACCATTATTGTGGGCTCAAGTTTCCAAGGCTCATACTTTTATGAGGAGTTGACTCTTGGTCTTCCATTCCTGGGGTGATCCTCATGACAGTCAGTTTCATGATAGCGTTTGATAGTTTTCGAGACGTTCAAAGTTTGTAAAATTTTTCAGCTTGACTGACCATCATGTCTTCAAGAAATAATAACTTCCCATTATTTAGTTAAGTGGTCATGATATGAAATAGAACAGTAGTTCTAATAGTAGGACCATTTACTGTACCTTTTTGAACTGTATACTAACCCAATCTCTGCACAGTACAACTGGTGATCTCAAACACATTAAGAAGGCATCAAAATCCAAAAATGAACTCTGTACAAAGCACGGCTGTTATTAAAAAAACATTCCAGGTGATTTCCTCATGAATCTGATTGAGAGAATGCCAGAAGAGTGCAATGCTGTCATTAAAGCTAATGGCTGGGTACTCTAATAAATCCTGAATATAAAAAACATGTTATATAATTTCTTTAACACTTATTTTGTTTAAAACATTGTTATTATTTTAATAAACAGGTATTATATAGCACCAAAATATTATGCAGTGTTGTACATTAAATAGGGGTTGCAAATGACAGACAGATAATGACAGTGTGACACAGGAGGAGGAGAGTACCCTGCCCCAAAGAGTTTACAATCTAAGAGGTGGGGGAAGTATCACACAATAGGAGGGAGGATATAGAATGGTGGGAAGTAGTGAGAGAATAGAAGACAGAAGAAGACAGGTAGGTGAGGTTGAAGCGTTGGGTTTTAAGGGCACTTTTAAGGAGAAATTAGGAGCAAGCTGAATAGGACAAGAAAGACCATTCCAGAGAGTGGGGGCAGCTCTAGAAAATTCTTGTATCTGTGGGTGTGATGAGGTTATGAGTGAGGAAGTCATTAGTAGGTCATTGGAGGAGCGGAGAGAGCGGCTAGGCGAGTATTTTTCTATCAGGGCAGAAAGGTAAATGGGGCAAGAACTATGGAGGGATTTTTAGGAGATCCAAAACACATAAATCCAAACGTGTTCCTTTATAGTTCGGAGGTCATGGAAGAGTCCTGGCCTTGACAAACCTATACTATTTGAGAATTATGGAGGCCACTGTGCTCTTGGGAACAATGATTTTGTAACCTTCCCAAGTTTCCTGTGACCTCATGGCTTGGTTTTTCCTCTGATGCGTCATCACATATTCTCTCTTCTATAGAGAGGTCTGTGCCTTCCCAAGTGGACTCCAATCAAAATGCAAAAGCAAAGTCTGAAAACTGATTTTTCTAAAACATTTACAAAATCATCTAAAATCCTATTTTCACTTTGTTATTAAAAAGCACTGAGTGTAGATTGGAAAAATAATTTATGAAATTCTAACATGAAGCCCCAACATAACAAAAATAAGTAAAGTGGCCAGAATACTTCCTCAAGACACTGAATATTCTCTGTGCATAAGATTTGCATATCTGTTATGTTGTTAAAAAGAAAGAATTAGAAAAAAACTTACTGAGCTTTGATTATTTGGAGCAGATATTGCCATCCGATTCTTTGGCTGCAGACAAAAATCAGAATTTGGTAAATTATGATTCCTAAATTATATGAATTGTATCCCAGTGTGACAATGGACACATACATATTTATGTTATCAGAAATAATAGAAAAAATATTAAGTTAATGAGGATTGTATTACCTGACTTACCTCTAATACACAATACATTGTTTTTTCTCTCTCAATAAGATCTGTATACCCAGTATCCTATTTTAATAAAAGAGAATAAAAAAACTACTTTAAATGTATTGATTTTTTTGTATTGCAATGAAATATATTTATTTTAATGTGTAAATATATTTTCAGTGTTTTATACTTTTTAATATTAATTTATAGAATGAAATGTAACCTTTTGATTTACAGTAACAATAACAGTGGTCAAATTTAAAAAAGGGAGGTTAAGGATTTTTTTTTTTTCGGCCTATAGATTGTATGTAAGTCATTCTTACATGACAATATCAAGACATATATGTCATTTTTAGGATAAGGAAACATTTACTTGGCTAAGTGGGCTTTTACTTTAGTCAAAATGGTTACAATGGGTCTGATTTATTAAAGCTCTCCAAGGCTGAAAAGGATACACTTGAATCAGTGAAGCTGGGTGATCCCGCAAACTTAGAATGGATCTGGTTCAGGATTTTAAAATATTTGATAGCAAATAGAAAATCATTCAAGATTTGGTGGATCACCCAGCTTCACTGATGAAAGTGTATCCTCTCAATGATCAATGATCTTATACAAATCAAGTGAAAAGAAATCTAGATGTCTTTAACAAATACGGCTAAATACCAAATTTCAAAATATAAATACAGCATTTCTGTACCTTTTAATATTATCTTTAGCTGATGCTTTATTGGTTTACTGTGAAGCAAACCTTTAAAAAAAAGCAAACAATATTTTAAAATACCAATGCTGTAATATGCTGTGGCAGCAAGGTGGAAAAAATGTTGAAATACATTATGAAGTGGTGACATTTAAAGAGTGACATCAAAAAATTACATACCAGAAAGAATATTTCCCTTTTCACTGACTCATCATGTTATCAGGGAGACTGTTTATACTGTATCCTAAATATCAGCTAAGAACAGGAACCTGAGGGTTCAATTCACATGGGTTCACCAAAATTTGACAAGAGGAAATTGGGAAAACATTGCCTGGTCTAATGAGTCTTCATCTCTGCTGCAACATTTGGATAGTAGGGTCATTTGACCTCAAAAACATGAAAGTATGGATTCTGCCTTGTATCAGTGGTTCAGGTTGGTGGTGGAATGATGGTGTGGGGGATATTTTCCGGGGCACACTTCGAACCCCTTGGTACCAAACTGGCCATAATTTAAATTCTAGCCTACTTTTGTAATGTCTTTATGTCTATCCCTCTATGACCACAGTGCACCCATCTTCTGATGGCTACCTCCAGCAGGATAATGTGCCATGATAACCTTAAACTGGTTTGTTGAACATGACAATGCATCAAGTGGCCTTCTCAGTCACCAGATCTCCATCCAATAGAGAACTTTTGGGATATGGTGGAATGAGGGATTTGTAGTATAAATGTACAACTCAAAATGTGCAGCAAATGCATTATACTATTATGCCAATATGGATGAAAAATATTGAAGAGTGTTTCTAGCACCTCGTTCAAGCTATGCAATGAAGAATTTTAACAATTCTCATGGCAAAAAGTGGTCCAGACTGATACAAGTGAGGTGCACCTAATAAAATGGCCAGTGGGTGTATATATGTGGCTAGTGAATGGCCAGTGAATGAAATGTGATCCTGGTACTAAATTATAAAAGTTTCCTAATGTAGACCCATTAAAACCATATAATGACCCTGTGCCTAAGTGAAAAGAATTGAAACCCCTAGACGGGTAGATGAATACTCACCAATGTGGGAGGTGGTGAGCGGCAGTGGATATTGTTGTTGTGTGACCCTTCTAGTTGTGGTAATAGCATGTCCCCCCATTGGACACGATGGCTTCATCCACCCACCCTATGTGATTACAGTACACAGTTGAGACTTAAAAGTTGGTTGGAGGAATCAGACTGATCAACAGTGGACACAGCATCTGACACCCAAAGACGAGGCAGATGCAGCAATGGTGCTCGGAGTTCTGTAGAGGTTTTAACTTACCAGCTGCTAATAAAAGGTAAGTATTCATTTACTTCCTTTGGAGGAACAAAATCTAGCAAATATCTGCTGCCATCCCCAATAACCACCTGCTCCTCAGCTTTGCCAACCACGCTGGCCTATAAACATTATATCCTAGAGCCCATATATTAATTGAAGGGAGTTAACACTTAGGAACAATTATTACTACACACAGTATTTATATAGCGCCATCATATTACGCAGCGCTGTACAAAGTCTATAGTCGTGTCACTAACTGTGCCTCAAAGGAGCTCACAATCTAATGTCCCTACCATAGTCATATGTCATTATTGAAGTCTAGGGTCAAGTTTTTTTTTTTTTTTTTTTTTTTTTTTTTTTTTAGGGGGAAGCTAATTAACCTAACTGCATGTTTTTGGGATGTGGGAGGAAACCAGAGTACCCAGAGGAAACCCATGCAGACACAGGGAGAACCTGCAAACTCCATGCAGATAGTGTCTGGGATTCAAACCTGGGACCTAGTGCTGCAAAGGCCAGAGTGCTAACCCCTGAGCCACCATGCTGCCCATATTGCCCAAATTGACCAACTACCAACTCTGTATTGGGCAGGTTTAAGTTTGCCTGTACATAAGTCACAGTTTCCTCCAGACACAATTACCTTGGGGTCTTTTACAGTAAAATATTCATTTTTTCCATCATATGAAATCACAGCTCTGGATTTGGAATCTCTGTTACCTAGAGAAAACCTTAAACAAACAGAAGAGAAAAGTTGAGAATCATTTGTAGGCGGAAGCTGGCAGTGGGTGTTTGTTAGTAAAAGACAGAAGTTGGGTTGTTTTGTAAGGCCTAAACAAATGATTGTGACATAATTTGAAAAGAAAATGAAGAAATATGAGCATTTCTTACTTCTATTCAGAAATGTTGCAAGTGCTAAATAAGGTCAGCCAAATATTCCACCCACTGCCTAAAGTATACAAAAAAAGGTAAAAAAAAGACAATTTAAATAAACTTTCTAAACCTCTGTACCATTTTATATAATGCTTTGTCCTATGATCACATGACTGCGTGGCCTCTGTACCGTCTCTTTTCCAGAGGTTGGAGTCCAACCTAATGATGTCCATAGGGAAAAAAAGTTCCTGCTGCAATGCATAAGTCTTTCCCTGCAATGTGCACTACAATGCTACTTACGCTGCAGAACAGCTCCGGGTTGGAGAGGGCAGTGGCAGCAAAGCTGAATATGAATTTACAGGTGCTGTAGCACTAATAAGCAAATTAAAGAGATGCAAACTGATCACATCAATACGGATCTGCTTCTATGCTTGCCATGACAGGGGATAGGTTTGCATTACCCAGTTATCAATGTTAAGGTTTTCTTGTACTATATAGTTTAACTCAAGGCAAATGTAAAAGACAAATGTCATTTTATATTTAATAACAAATTAATAAATGTATTTTTTTGCATTTTTTAAATTCTAAGCATTTTTAAGATTCCAAACAGAAACATCATGCCGTAGTGGCACCATTGACGACATGCAGGTTTTCTCCTTTTTTCACCATCTGTGCTCATATTCATGCTCTTGTCAATGGTGTCATCTCTTTAGCCCTCTGTGCGTGTTGGACAGCTTGTAACGCTTGGAGAGACAGAGCCTCTAGGGGGAGCTATAGCTCGCACAATAGGGATGTGAGCCCTGAGAAGGGCTAAGGTGCAGAATCCAAGAAGCAGCCAGGTCTTCTCGAGCACCTCTAGTGGTGTGGATGCTGCACTGCAGGTGGCTGCCAGGTTGTGGCTCTTGGGCACGCCAGGGTGGGTAGGACAATGCACAGTACCAAATCAGCAAGCGGGAGAATAGTCAATGAAGGCCTGGGTCGAGCAGGCAGCAGGCAAGAGGTGTCAAGAGCCAGAAATACAGAAAATTAGAGTCCAGAAATACAGAGTCGCCTTTGCTTTAGTAATAAGGAAGTAAGTGTGAAACGCATTCATTATAAAGAACTCAATGATGGAATGTTGTTTCTGCTTGGAATCTAATATTCACCTACAATAAAGAGAAATATTCTGAAGCGCCTGTATAGAGGAAAAATTACACTACCAACATCTGAGTGGCCCTTGGCAGCTAATCAAAGTTATGCCCACTTTTGCATTGTTTTAGCACAGCCCTTATACTGTATTACTGTTTTTAGTGATCATAGTCTTGTTACTATACCTTAAAATAAAGAAGACGATTAGCAACAATGGGATCAAGCATGCAGCAACAATACCTGTCCTGATATTTCTGTTCAATGTGTTTTCCTCTGTAATAATAAAAAAACAAACAATATGTATATACATACACACACCTATTATTCTTCCCACTCTTGATTGCTCTCTTTTCTCAGAATATGTCACATGCCAGCTGTTTGAGTCACCATTAAATTATATTTTCATTACATTTATTATGATCATTTTATCCAATGGATTCATCATCTTTGTGACATTCACACGTCAGATTCGTCATTATTGATTTTTAATATGGTGCTTCTATAACTTCATAACATTGTCACTTTCTAATTTGCTTTGTTAGTTTTCGATGTTCTGCTTTATATACCAAAAACAAACAAAAAAAGTCCAATAATGTCCATGACTGTGATCACTACCCCGACCCAACCCTAACACGTAAAATAAATGTAAACACAATTATTAAAAAGGGCCAACTCCAGTCCATGAGGGCCAGAATCTGCATACATTTTGTGTATTTCTCAAACATTATATTTCTGAAATATTTTATTTAAAACATCATTGATGATAAATCATTGTCCATGAAGGTCCCTGTTCTGTTATAAGGTGACAATGTTGTATCACTGCTCCTGACATCACTGGAGCGGTGGAAACCACAAGCAGAAATGTTGTCACTACAAACATGACCCATTATTATCAGTAAGGCAGCCCAGAGCATCTGCCCATGTGCAGCCAACATTGGATGAGGTGTATGGACAAGAAGGAGATCAGAAGGATTGAGGTGTAAGGATTAAATAAAGTCAAAAAGGCTTTTTTCTAAATAAATCTTTACAACTAGTTAATGTCTAATGTAATACGATAATAATATACCTTTTATAATGAGTTGAGCTCTAATCCTACTTGTTTGCCCATTAGGGAATGTTGCTATACACAGAATGGTTGACCCATTTTCTTCTAAAGAAGGTTGATAAGTTAGTTCAGATGTTGCCAACCAATTCCCCTCTCCATGGTCTATGTTATTCTCCTTCACAGGCCACCCTGGGAGGTTCCAATTCAGAGAAGGTGGACTGGTGGCACAGGTATGATTTACGGAACACGTGATCGGGGTTGGCCTTCCTATAATTATCTCCTCAGGTAAGGACATCACTGGTCGAGGTGGAACATCTGAGAAGGAAATTTAAAGAATTAGGATTTAAAGGGTCTGTATGAATAATTAAAAAAAAAGTTTCGAATAATTTGGAAGTCTGCAAACTAAAACTAAACTAAAAATATATGAGGCATTATGATCACAATACAAATATAACGTATGTCTAATATATATACATATATATACATACAATAGAACCCTTTACTCTCCACTAGGAAGCTGTACTCATTCTATTTGTTCTGCCTGGTGACAATTCAGATGAAGGAGTTGGAGCTGCAACAATAGAAGCAATACCACACTTCCGCAAATCATTGGAGTTCACCACTAGGTCAGCCCTCAAACATTTATGTTGGCTCATAAGATGGGTAGGATCAATGGCAGATGGAAATTGCCAGGGGCAGAAAGGGTTGGCCAAGGTTTAGCAGCTCTGGGGTGTTGCGTATCTTTGTTTGTAAGAGTAGCTTCAGATTTACCCATGGTAGGGAGGCTTGGGGGGGGGGGGGGGGCTGCTGTAGTGTAGTTGACGTAGGCATGTCTTCCCCTCCTCTAGTGCCTTTATTCAATAAACAAAAGTGTGTTTTTGTTATGCTTCATTCTGTACAGCTATCAGCAAACAGTTACAAACCATTTAATAGACCCCTTGTGTCCAACCACATGGGCCCCTTGGAAACTTATTGTGGGAACAGCGCCAATACTGGAATCATTGGCATGTAAACAGACTCCAATGCCAGTGTTTGCTAGCAGCCTGTTGTAACATAAAGCTAACCCCAAAAATATCAAAGCTAACCCCAACAGTTACTCCTAATAAGGTATAATAATAATATATATTTTATTGAAAACAGCTACATGCCTAACTAACATTAATTTGTTACTTTGCCTTTGAAGACCACATCACAAAATGGAATAATAAATTAATATTTACCTGTAACCTGTAACTGAACATACTCGGAAACCTTTCTGTCAGCTGGTAACTTCCTATCGGCTGGATAATATGTCCTCATATCTTTGCTTCCTACATTATGAATTCTGAGAGTGCAGCTGTCTTCCGGATTGCCTATAAGTGCCGCTCGATTTCTATAATTTGCCGATATTTCAGAGGGATTTGAGCTGTAAATAATCCTTTTACCAAAGAAAGCCCCCACAATGTGCCAGACCACCATGGTATTCTTTGGTTCTGTAGCCGATGTTTTGACAGTGCAGGGAATTTCCACACAAGAGCCCATCAATGCTTGGATCTCAGATGGGAAATTAAATTTTTTTTCCTGAATGGTGAAAGTTGCTTGTAATAAAAAAAAAAACAATTTAATATTTAGTGTATATATCTTCATTTATTAGTAACCAATAAGACAAGAAAATACCTTGTAGAAGAGCAAATATTAAAATGTTGTTTCTGTTCATGACGGCACAAAAATAGATGTAAAGGTATAGATTTCATATATTACTCTTCTAGCTTTGATGAATGATGTATTACCTGATAAATATAAAAATAATAATAGCAGAATAGTAAAAATCAAGTTAAAGAATATATATTATTTATAGCACAATGTGAGAGAGCAAAGGTTGGATTACAGGAAAGAAAATTCTGTATATGTTTCTGCAAATTACATAATTATCATTTCATCACTATTAATTTGTATAAATGCAAACTTTCTGAATATTTATTTACTCAAAATAAAACAGTTAAGAGGAGAAAATACATTTTAAACAGCAGGATAAAAATAATATTTTTTAATACATTTATTGTTAACTGTTGACAAGTTTATATATTAATTTTTATTCCAAGAAGATTTAGAATGAGCTTGATGAGTGAAATAGAAAGTTCTGGCTTCTGCTAAATTTTGATGCCTGTGGATTCTGTAACTTCCCTGCAAAATCATTTTAACAAAATTACTTTGTTCATCAGAGTTTTGTTGTGATTGTCTCCCATACTATTGGTTACCAATCAAGAACTTGATCCAAAAAGTTTATAAACTGTAAAAACAGATTTAGAAAAGTTTGGATCCAACTAAGCAATTGTGAACCTGGTGAATAATAGAAAAATGATGTTGGCACTTACTTGTTTCTCCTTAGTCTAATCTGGATTCATTCCACACTACAGGTTTCTATACAATCTGTAACTTCCTGTTTTGTTACTAAAATGTCCTAATCATGTTGCATGTTGCAATGAATAGAGTATGCAATGAATAAGGAATATCACAGTAACTGTTGGCAGTAAATCTTAAAGTGGACCTGAACACGATAGTAAAGATTTGATGTACTAATTGTGTCTAACCAATGCTCTAATGTCTCAATGTCTAATAGCTGTAAATTGTAGCAGGCTATCTGATCCCACTGATGCCTAGATGTCTAAGAGATTTGGAATGATATTTGGTGGTGTCAGTGCTTCTACCAAGATGGCTGCCGCCATACAATATAGAACAAGACATGGGACACGGGGAAAGACCAGCAGACTACAGACAAAACTGGCGACTTGTTTTCTTTCCCTCTGCTTTACTATTTTGAGCAAAGATTCCAGGGTTAATCTTCTTGTTGAAATCTATGTAAACACTAACAGAAAACTTTTCTTATTTGCTCCCTTTTGGTCTGGTAAATATTCTAATAAAAGCATTTTGTTATATCTCTACAATAGGGCAACATTTTGTGAACCCAGCAAAGTTCTTGTGAGCTGGGCTTTTGGCCTCAGCTCTGTTACTCTGTGTTCCAATACTCTCTGTGAACTACATAACATTTCTCAGGATAAGAATAGAGAAGATGAGAGAAGAGAAGGTGAAAATCTGAGAAGAGAGAAGACATAGGAGAAGAGAAGAGAGAAGAGATAAGAGAAAAGAATGGAGAGGAGACGAAAAAAGAAGAGAAGGGAGAAAAAAAAAAGAAGAGGTGGGACAAGATAATAGAAATGAAAAGAAGGGAGAGGAGAAGAAAAGGGAAAAGAAAAGAGATGAGAGAAGAGAATGAAGAGGAAAAGAAAAGAGAAGAGAAAAAATATTATTTTTTTTCAGCATAGTTAACACTCTCCATATTATCAAATAAATCTTCATTTCTTCTGGGGTTGGTATATACAATGATTGAATATTCAATTCCTGTTTGTGTTTGTATGAGCTGTAAAATTAAAACTAAAAAATGCAGAATTGACCAGTTCTTTCAAATGCCACCCAAACCTAAACACTATGATGCCACATTAATATCAAATCTTTATATACAGGATATATAGATGATTTCCACTTCCATTATAGTCAGATGTCAGAATCCTGCTTATAACATTATCTCTGCTTTAGAAGTATTATGAATCATAAATACGGTAAGCGTTTTGTAGTTATTTATTTTTATATTCTTACTCTTCTGTAGTACTGTCATTGAGGGTGATATAACAAAGGAAATTAAGCTTTTCACTTACCAGGATTTATTATTAGCTTGAACGAGATCATTCACTTAGCCTAGTGAATGTGGTGATATTTTACTTCTCAGTCATGGTACATTTTTCATATTTATTTAATGCATATAATTTTAGTTGTAACATCCTGAAATTAGATTGGATTCCTAATGCCTTGGACAGGTGGCATTTCCCCTAAAGGCATCTCAAATGGAAGCCGATAGCAGAAAAGGTTGTGGACTCCCCATTATTACCGCTATTGGAGATATGGCCCAATGGACAATGTTTATAGTGTCGTGCACTGTTTTGAGTTCCGTAATCAGTTTGTGTCTGGTAAGGAATCAAAGGTATGTTTTCAGGTTTCAGGTTAAATAAGCCCCCTTATCATATATATGATAGAGAAGTAGGACCAGTTTCAGCTGATCACAGATTTATCTTTTTTTGGGATGAATGGCAGATAGCAGAAAAAGACCAAGTTGTCCATCATGACTTTTTTTTCCAACCTTACAGTCAACCTCAACTTAAATTTGGTAACTCATCAAGTCCACTCAGTTTGTAGACCTAAGTGTTTTTAGGAGTTGCTATACCGTTCTTTTGAGATTGGACTTTGGGTTGGACTTTTTTTTAGATGGTTTGTCATACAATGTTTCAGTACAGCTCTGGCTTGAGAAAGAATTAAAGAAACACCAGAAATATTGTTATGACCAAAAGAATCATTTTGTATTTACATCAATGTGCTTTTTATTCCTCATACATTTTTGTAATAAAAAGCAAGATAAAATGAATGTTTCTACTACAATTATAAAATGTGAATATATCTAGTATAAAAAATATTTTCTTAATTAAAATGTGTTTTAATTTTTTTCCATTTAAAAAAATAAGTGCATTTTGCTTGTAAAGAAAATATTCTTAATGGGTTCTCATGATGGTTAATTAATTTAGTCAGTTAAGCTATTGCAGTATTAAAACTAAAAAGTAAAAAAAACTCATTAAGCTGCGTACACACGGCAAATTTTTCTCGCCCGATAATCGGTATCGGCCAATTATCGGGCGAAAATCTGCCGTGTGTACAGTCGGTCGTCGTCCATCGTCCGACGACCGTCCTGGCGGATCCATGGACGATGGACGACGACCGATCCTAATGAAAGGGAAGGGGAGAGCGCGCAGCAGGGTGCCGCTCCGTCGCTCTCCCCCTCCCCTCTCCATAGAGCATGAACGGTGCTGTATGTACAGCATCGTTCATGCATCGTGCAGTCTTTTCTCGTTGGAAAGGATCGTGAAAGATCCTTTCCAACGAGAAAAATTGCAGGTGTGTACGCAGCTTTACTTGTATGATAAGGTGATAGAGAGATAGCCATAGGTTTATACTAAACCACAAATTCATAAAAGATAAAGCTTAAGGTAAATACAGGATTATTATCACAAACTTGCAACTTTAAATATAGTGTTTAATATTTTTTATACTGGCATGTGTTTTATTCTTATAAATGTTTTTATTTAGCCATATGTCTATTGAAATGCATGAACACTTTATGACTTATGTTTACATAATTGTTCTATTCGTCTCCAATACTCGTTAGCACAGATCTGATTTCTATTGCTGGATGAATTTTCATCAGTTCAATTTGCTGTCAGTTTGTTCAAACTGACCCCGATTTTTAGGTTGATTTGGTATCCAAATGTTAAAGCAGACCTAACACCAACATTTTTACTTTACACAAAAGGATAGAAAACCCTTTTATGTAAAGTAAAACTTACCCCAAGACCCTTTTTAAAAAGAAAAAAAGTGAAGCCCCTTCTTTTCTGTCTTTACAGCCACGGAATGGGAGCGCAGAGCCTCTTTGGATACCTACGTCACACACAATCCAGGAGGTGACCGATCCTTCAGAAGGGTCTGTATCCTTCAAAGGATAAAAGAATGTCGATCTCATGCATTCGCTTTAAGATCGGTAAACTTATTTTTTCCCCATTTACAGAAGGCTATGTCACCTGATCTTGTGCCTGTGCAGTGTGAGATCAGGTGACGTAGCCAGAAAAAGTAAGAAGACGGAGGAAGATGGAGACACTCGGCCTTCCTCTGCACCGGGATGAAAGAAGATTTCTGGACGACACGGGACCCAAATTAGAACAGCTCCAGAAGGATCAGGGGTCTTAATTCCATTGAAGTTAATAAGGGAAAATTAGATGTAGTGTACGGCTCAACCAATCCAGCTGTTGGCCATTGATAACCTATAATTGTGAACTGGATGGATTTGTTGAATCATATACTATATAACTGAAAATTGACAGGTATAGCCTGTGGCCCTAAGCACCATACCTAATACCTTTCAAAAACAAGTAGGCTCAGCCCATCCATCTGACAATGACAGACATCCCTAGACATCAAATCCTATTAGTCAACATTGACAATGTTCAGTTTTATTCCCTTCGGGCTGAATCAAAGAGGCAAAACTACTGATTTTATATAATATATAATAAAAAATAATATGAATTAATTTATTTTTTATAGACAGATTTCTAAAAAGAGCAAATGAGAAATTACAATTAAAAACAATTAAATTGTATTTTTGATTATTCCAAATTACTTAAATATCCTACCTGCAGTAAATTTATATAACCAGAGTCAGTATGGGTCGGCAGATAAACCCCAATACTGGAAATAAAGTCATATAACTTATCTTCTTGATAAATCCATCAATGGGCGTATGACCTGAAGAAAGATAGGGAGTTTATATAAAAAAGTATGAATACTCGCTAGGTAAGCTGGGCTGCACAGTGTAAC
Source organism: Pyxicephalus adspersus (assembly GCF_032062135.1). NCBI lineage: Eukaryota > Metazoa > Chordata > Amphibia > Anura > Pyxicephalidae > Pyxicephalus > Pyxicephalus adspersus. The sequence goes on from NC_092868.1 coordinate 5,553,492, forward strand.
TGGATGGGGAGGTAGAATGACAATAAATGGGGCTGTGAACAAAAGAAAGAGAAGTTCTAAAATAATCACTGATTCATAAATCAGAACTCAAAGTTGTCTCTGGTGGAAATAACACAAGGGACTATGTACGGGAGGGGGATGTCCACAATATTGCCCCTCAACCGAGGAGTGCTGTCTTACTGATATATTGAGGCCAATATATAATGTATGTACTTGTTTCTAGTATAGTTTTTATCAATACCTGCTGTTTTCATTAATGACCGGTTATTATTACCCCATTTTATACATAATTAGGTTGATCATTTCTTCATGTGTATGGGGAACTGTTCGTGTGATGTTCATGTGTGGTATATGTAGCATAATGTCCAAAGATGTTGCTGTTGTGGCATAGGGGGACAAAGTTGATGGCCTGGGGTAGTAAAAAAAATTGCCCCTGGCTATTAATAATGGCTGCCTAGCTTTCTATAATCTTGCTCTAAATGCTCAGTGATCTACTAATGCTGGCTGTCTGTCTTTCCTTTAAATTCTGACTTGCTTTGACTGGGATTCCACAATATGGTCTTCTCTTTCTCTCTCCACAGTCTGGTTTGCTGAGATCTGCGATCTTTGTGTCTCCCTTAGCTGGCAATGACTGATTTCTACTGCTGGTGTAGCTTCTGAAATTCAGGTGTCGGAAGCATTAACTGCGGACCTCTACTAAATCGTTGTGTGCCTGATGGGGAAGGTAGTTGCCACCCCTGGTTGACTTGACACTCTGGATAATGACCTAGGTAGCCTAGTAAAAAAAATTGTGCCCTGATCACCTCCATACCCTGCACTCACTCACTGTAATTACCCAGAGAGGAACACTAAAATCGTAATGTCAGTACTGTTTTCTGCAACACTAAGACCAAGAAGAAGATCCTGCACATTAAGTGCAGACGTCTAGAAATGTAACCATATAATTCATGAGAGACAGAATACCTGTGTAGTGGTGATGTAATGGCAAGTCAAGAAGCAACATAATAAAACATTTTATGCAAATTGATAGGGAAATATCCTCATGGGAAAAAAATGAAATAAATAATAAAACAAAAAGTATTGGAATTACCAACCTTCAAACTCTGCGGAGGTGGAGTTTCCAACCGCGTTGTAAGCAATGCAGGAAAACGAGCCAGACTGATCTTCATTCCTGTTAAATACTAGGATCTGTCCAGTTTTATTTATTAATCAGTTGCCATTCTTGAACCAGGTGTAATGAGTCACATTCAGGTTACTACGAACAAAACTGCACTTTAGCCCAGTGACTCCCCCAGTTGTCTGAAGCACAGCAACTCGGACTCCAGTACCAGCATCTACAGAACACATAAAATGTATTGTTTAATATTGGTTAATTATGATCTAAAGGTTTGTCTCTGTATTTACTGGTGAGTATACTATACATACGTTGCACAGGGAACTCTGTTGGTCATTCTCTTCTCTCAAACATTACTTAAAAAAAATAATAGAGTAATGCAGAAAAAGCAAAATCTTGTTAAAACAAACACTCAAATCCAATAGAAGTTTGTAGGTTCTAGGATCTTGCTAGAAGGAGTGTAATGTCCCCCACACCTAGACACCATGTGCAGAATTAGGGGTAAGGTATGGGTATCCTAAATGAACAACAGAGGCCCACCTGTTCCTGGTATATTCTATGGCAACAGAAGCTCATCCTTGTGTGTGGGAACATATTCTAGGAGTGATATTTCCATCCAGTTTCCTCCAGATAAAGCTTCAAATTGTCTCCCGGTTTGGCCATCCAACAATTTCAGAATTTCCTTCAACCATTCTGTTATTTACAGAAAGTACTGGTATGGGTGGATCATCTAAAAACATTATACGTAAGATTCTAAAGCCATGCTATTTACAAAAGATACATTTTTACTATGTTCTGTTTGGATTCCACAAGGTATAAGTAACCTACAAACATTTGGAACACTTTGCTGCAAGTTAAATGTTCACCTTTCCTCTCTGCATTTTTTTATATATTACTATAAAGAATGCCCTAGCAGCCCTATGGAGTGTCAATGACTAGGGATGAGCAACCAATTTTTTTAAAACTCGATCTTGCTGCGAATTTGGCTGTTCTCACTTATCAAAATTGGAAACAAGAATGGCGCGTGTAAATTCGCTAATCGAGCTCAAATTTAAAAAAAAAAAAAAAAAAGATTGCGGGCTGCGCTGATCAATGAATGCAGAAGAATGCAGTTTCAATCAATGCAGTTTCAATCAATGAATGCATTGAATGCAGTTTCTCCATTGAGAGTTCTTCTGCAGTTCCACTGCGATCCCCGGGCACTAGAGGTTAGTTAACCTCTAGTGCTGGGGATCTTCAGTGTGTACAGTGTGCCTGTGTTTAGTACAGGAGGTGTCAGAAACTTCCTTTGCTGTACTTCTTATGAAGCAGACTGACGTGTCTGTGAAACGCATTGGGTATTAACTCATTATGCGGCTAAAGCAAAAGAAAAAGGTTTTAAAGGTTTTAAATTCTGTACATAATTGTTTTATCCTGTAGAGATATGTGGATGCATCAAAAGTCCCATTTGCTGTTTTTTATTGTATCGCTTCCTTTCCTTGAAAGATTTCAGTGTAATTTCTCGGTCAAACAATTTTAGTTGTAACATGCTGAAGTTGAGACTTTCCCTTTTGAATTGGTCTTTTTCCCATTCTACTCATGGTATATTTTGGTAAATAAGTGTATTAATGGGCTCTGACAATCCCTCAAACATTCCCTAGTGGGAATCATTTACTGTCATTGAAAGACATTTACCTGGAAGATTCACAAAAAGGAATTTTTGAGGGAAAGCCAGATTCCCTTATTTATAAATAAAACCCTATGTGAATTTACATTGGTTTATTTTATTTTTCTATTCAAGGTTTGAATCTGAACTGCAGTCCTTTTTTTTGTTTAGGTTGCTCTCATGAACTAAAATGACTTACTCTGGTGCTGTTACGTTTCAGAAATCTATGTAGAACACCGGTTTAGTCCCTCCCTTCGGGCATGATATGTATGCATTGCATGGAAAGGCACCTCCAGGATTATTTATTTCAAATATGTTATTTGAAGTACACTGTAAGGTCGTTCTTCATATATTTGTCTATATATGTCCTTTGCTGGCATAGTTGGGTGGGATTTCCCTTGATGACATTTTGAATGTCTTATTGTAATAAAGATCTTGGACCCCCTATTATTACTACTATTAGAGATATGTTGGTGATGACCTGAGATAGTCAGTGGTCAAATGGCTATGATGGTGGTGATCCACTGTGCAGAATTAATTGATCAGTGTGGATCTTGTGAGGAATTATATGAATGTTTCCATAATGCATCTACCATCATTTTAGTTTTCTGTGCTTTAGGATGGTGGTTACTGGGTCACTGTAGACTATATGACTTATATGAGAATATTAGAGAAGTGGGGACAGTTACTATTGCTCCATTTCCAAACCTGATGTACTATTTTGTAGAAAGACACCAAGTGGCAACAAATATACATAAAAGTTGATTGACTTAAAAAGTATAAGTGCCATCGTGTCTGACCCTTCTTTTTTTTTCATCCTCATAGTCTCCACATAGATCAAAGTTTGTTCTAAGTATATTTGAATTTACTTACTGCTGACTGACTTAGTGAAAGTTTGTTTAGGCTACAAGTATTCTTTACAGCATGTAGAGGATAGAGGCAAAAGAAGGGGCTTTTAGGTTTTTACTTCTGAGGGTTACCAAATACATACAGAAAGTAACATTTGTACTATGGCTAGACATCGCAAAGCACAAAAAAATTGTGTGGAATTTAGGACAGTCGTCTGTTTTACCCGCCACGTTTCACCTTGTTGCTTCTCCAGGGGCTTTTTAAGACACACTTATTTATGGATGATGGAGAGAAAACAAAATCCTTATCGAGAGATATTGTGGTGTAGTAGTGGCAGTTGTTTCAGCTCCATGTTACGATCAAAGAGAAGTAGTGATAGCAGTAGTAGTTGTTTTAAACTATGATTGGCATAAATTGCCATGTGTAACTTGGTGACCTTTATGTAAATGGGTAAATGCTTATTGTTTCCAGTGAATGATAGGGTTTTTTTTCCTTGAACCAAGGGAGTTTGCAGAGTAGTGTTTAAAGGTGAGCTTAGCACCAGCCAGCCAAGAGTGTGGCTGGTTGTGATGACCTGAGGGCATTGTTATTCTTTAGGTAAGATAATACTTTCTAAGGTTATTTATTAACTTCCCTCCTAAAAATGTGAAGCCATGTCTCTGTGTCCTTGATCTTAGCTTCATATGGAAAATACTGTCCTCCTGAACCAGTTTGACACCCTTGTTATATTTAAAGGTTTGAGTCGTTCTTTCTTTCTCTGATAATGTGTATATTAGGTTCCTACAGTCTCTTATGATATGTTTTATTTCTCACAACTTATTTTGTTGCCCATCCAAGGACTCATTCTATACTGCTAATATATTTTTGTTAGTAAGGTTGTTGTACATCTTTCTGACAATTTCTTATAATATTCACCTCCTAAGATTTGAGTTTATTTTAGGTGATGTTCAGTTTTGGGATCCTTTGTTTCGACTGGCATCTATTCGGTAATGGTTGGGTTCCATTTGTAGTTATCCTATGGATGGTGGAAATGCCATTTGCAGGGGGGTGCCCTGATCAGGTCCCCTTTTGTATTCTATTCTCAGGTTTCCTTTGCAGTAGCTTTTCCCATCACCCGAACACAAATGTGATCCCGTACACAAATATACTTCAACTTGTGCTGAGCTTTGGCTGCGTATTTTTATCCAGTGCTTTCGTTTCTTAACCAACTACCAATGGAATATCTTAGAAGTATATTTTAGTGAATTAGAGAATATTGCAATTTGATAAATTGTTTCATTTTAGATGATGGAATAAGTTCCTCATCAGGTCTGCTCACCTGGGATAGGAGTTTGGTCTAGGTTTTTATTGCTGACTGTGTACTTCCAGGGAGATTCCCCCTTTCTATTTGTTCAGGTGATCAATGTCATCAAGACAGACAGTAATGGGAAATCCCAACTTTTTTAAGCTGTCACAACAACAGGAGTAAAAGTGAAATTGTCCAGATAGAAAACCTATTCTGGAGACAGCAACGTGAGGATTTCCACTTTATTTTAGACTAACAAAGAGTTTTTTTATTTATTTGATCCTTTGATGTTTTAGATATGTCTCATAGAAAATAAATATTACAGAAGTAATAATTTGTTCTACAATATTTAGATCCCTTTGTTTCTTTAGCTGCACCAATATCAAACAAAAGAAAGCTGAAATGATGTATATGAAATGGTGTTTGTAATACATAATAATTTATAATATATCTTATAAAATTAAAACTAATGTGTTTTCTCATTTCCACCGTTTAAAGGAGAAGTACATTTTGATGCCATATCATATAAAACAAACGTTCCCAACCCCCACTCTGGCCAGTGCTCCCTCCAGCGGGGTCAGGAGAAGGATTGTGCTTTGGAGGGTGCACCGGCCAGAGCCGTGGACCACATCTTTCAGAGACATAGCAGCTCCCAGCGCATGTGCGGTATGGAGTCCGTGCATTTAGTGGTCTGCGACGTGCAAAAGGTTGGGGGCCACTGATATAAAAGTTACATTTTGTTATTTTTTCTGAAGGTTTTCATATTGGTTATCTGAAGTTATGTCTCCTCCAGCTGCAGGTTTATCAGGGAATGAAGGCTGTAAAGATACAAATGGAAAAAAATATTATTTCGGTAAAGTCTTCTTTAAGAGGGAAACCAAACAAAGCATATTGGTTTAGTAAACAAAGCATACTGATTTATTAAAGCTCTCCAAGACTGGAGAGAATACACTTTCATTATTGAAGCTGAATGATCCAGCAAACTTGGAATGGATCTGGTTTTTTAGAATTCTATGCTGAAGACATTTACCAAAAACTAAGTTGATTCTTTCGGATAGTGTGCGTCTTTGTTGCATATTCCCCTGTGGCTTTCAACTTTCTATTATTACTATTATTGGAGATAATATGGTGATGACCTGGGCTAGTTGGTGGTCCAATGGCTGGTGGTGATGCACTTAGAAGAGTTCCTCGACCAGTCATGTGAATGTTTCCATCATGTGTCTACCATCTTTTTGGTTTTGTCTACTTTAGAATGGTGGTTACTAGGTCACTGTTTACTATTGGGCTTCTTCTAGGATTTGAGAGAAGTAGGGATAGTTATTATTGGTTTTCACCCGCCTCATTCTCCAATACAACTACCAAATGTCCAAAAGTCACGGTTCTATTTACAGCCAATCTAGGTGGTTTAAAGGGATCAGGGATAATCAAGACCGTAATCAAAAAAACCTCAGGTGCACCAAAAAGCACAGATCACACTATATAGGAAATAGCAAGAAAATAATTTGTCGATTTCACCTACAAAGACTCCAAAGTGCATTGACACAAACCAAGTATTAGAACCTCAGCTAGGAGATGTGGGGCTGAACAGATTGGTGAATCCCTTCTGTAGCTGGTCTGTGAGGAAACCAGAAAGTGATAAGAGGAACATCAAACAACACCCCTGTTTGTAATTGTTTACCCGGTCAATATATAGTCAAGTCACTTATTGGCTAACAACTATAGTTATGTGCTTCTGTACAGTCTATGCTACCAGCATGTTGGGGTAGAACATTGTTAAAGTTCATCTCCAGGTGCTTTCCCAAACAACTTCTGGTATCTGATTGCATTCCGATAGCCACAGCAGCCATTCTTGTTCAAAATAAATCAGCATTCATATACTTTTCAATAGGCTATCAACAAGCAGTCATCAACTACTCCAATCCTCTTATTCAATCCCTATAGAGTAACTCCATACTACAATTGGTATCTACATTACTCCCAGCTGTCAATATGATCTGTGTCATTCTGTACAATGGTGTTTTGTGCTATCGGATATTTTCATTACCTTTATAGACTCATATTCACTTGAAACTGTTTTCAAAAGACTCATGTATGTAGCATCTGCACGTTGTGAGTTCTGTGGATGGATAGAATGAAAGATTCTTTCTTAAAATTTCAGTTTCAAAAAAAATAATTAGAAAAACTTATAAAGCTATTGGTGCAACACAACATATGAATTGTGAAGAATCAGTGTGGTGGGAGAACGATGGTCCATCAACATTAGGTCCATGATGGTCCCTCTTCGAACACCCTTACATGCAAATGTTCTAAATCAGCCAGTGAGCACCTTGTACATGCTCACTCCGAACACCAAAAAGTTATATAAAATATTCCGTATTTACAAAATTATTTTTCCATATTTAAATAAGGATTTTTTTTTAAAAAAATCAAGTTTGTTAACCCCAAGAATGTTCACTATATAAATAAAATATTTAAAAAAAAACACACTAAACACTTTCTTCAAATAATATACCTTATGGCTTGATAATGTCTCTGATGATGCCTGATGCGTCTTAGCTCTATAAAAAAAGAAATAAATGTATTAAAAATAAAATTAGAATGAATAAATATAATTTACTGTTGAGCGGTAATAATGCAAACTCAACACTTGTATTAGGGGGATAAAGAGACACAATAAGACACAAATGAATAAAACATAATACAGGATCAATCCTCCAATCAGATGACTTCTGTACACATCCCGGCCACACCGGGCAACGTGCACATGGCGAGGAAAACTTCTGGAACGCCGACCCATTAGTCTATAATGTGCGGCTTCTGGAGACTCCCCTGTTATTCAGTTTCCTCTATTTTTACTGCAGCTGCGGCTCACATTGCTGGCAACTCCGAGACACATCCAGGGGTAAGCCACAAAAAAAAAAAAAATACCTTAACTAATGCCATTATATACTATGGCACAGAATGAGTAAGATTTTATTGCAATACTTATTATTATAGACTCAATAGTGGATCCTTATTAGAAGTATATCTTATACCTACTCATCCCCATATTGGAGGTCTCTATATCCAGAAGGGTAAGAAATAACTTTAACCACCTATAATATTTAACATCACTATTATATAGTAATTTTCAGTTAATTGGAAAATTCATCGCCAATATTTTTAGCACATATCAGATTTAATGTTATATTATATGAAAATGTAATTTTTTTGTTAAAAACTTTGCTTTACCACCATGTCACCTACCCAACAAAAAAAAAAATTGTGAATAGGAATTTCAGGGCAGCTCCGTATCCATCCTAATCACTGTGCTACACATTGTCCTGAATTGCAAGTAACATGTCACATGTAGTGTTGTATGCTTCACAAGCCTAAGAAGTGATAACCAAACAGAATCCCATTTGCGTTAGGGTGATGGCAATATCTGCCGCAATAGAGACCTAAGAATAGAATACCAAAGGGGATCTGATCAGAGTGCCCCCTTGAAAATGGCATTATCCATAGGATAACTACAAATAGAACCCAATCATCACCAAATAGATGCTGACTGAAACAAAGGACTCCAAAACTGCAAATCACCTGACATAAACTCAAATCTTTGAAAGTCAGTCTGATGAGGATTGTCACAAAGATGTCCAACAATCTTACTAACAAACATATATTGACAGTAAAGAACAAGTCCTTAGATGGGCAAAAAAATAAGGTGTGAGAAATAAAACATATCAGAAAAGACTGCAGAAACCTAACATGCACATTTTCAAAGAAAGAAGGAATGACTCAAACCTTTAAATTTAGTAAGGATGTAAACATACACGATGAATTTATTGTACCAGCCTAACTTTTGAGTCTCACCTTCCCCTGAGGAAGCCGATAAGTCGAAACGCGTCAGAAGTAAAAACACCAATGCTCATTTACATACATAATGTATTTACTGTACCAGCTCTATAATAATAATAATATACTAGTGAGCAATTCTAGTATTGTACGATTCACAAGCCTAAGAAGCGATAACCAAACTGCAACCACACCACATGTCTGAAGCAATCCTAAGGCCACATTGTAGCTGACTCAGCAGCTATGCAACCATGAACCAGATTTGCAGCCCAGGACTGTGGGAGGTGGAATACTATCTTGGCAGAACTTCCTATAATACTATCTTTGCAGAACAGTAAACTTAAATATTCAAAATAATTGAAAAACCCTACCTCCAATACATATATATAAGCAGAGCCAGTATGGATAGGCAGATAAATCCCAGGATTGGAAATACAGTCATATAAATCACGTTCTCATCAACTGACTTCTGATCTGAAAGTAAATAAAAGGTTTATAATATCAAACAAATAAAATCAAAATATATCAATGAGGTATAGTACTATATTTCTGGGCTGTGGAATTAACTGGAAAAGTTTTCAGGTGGCAGCATTTTAATGACTGTAACTTCACATCAATCTATAGAAAAATGACATGCATTTTCACTTGTGACATGTTCCCCTGCACCCAACAGTCCCGACCCCAGCAAATATTGAAGCAATACTCTATCCTAATAGAAGCTAAAGAGTGATTTAAAGTGTTTTACAGCAATGTCGGAATATGTACATACTTTAGTCTGCATGGTCTGGGCATGGGGTCACTTTATAGAAGACCCTGGAAGTGAAAATACTTTTTAATGGAATTCAGAGAAAACTGGACATAGGCATTGGGAAACACACAACACAATCAAAGGGGCTTGATTTATAAGCCTCTCCAATGCTGGAGAGGATACACTTTCATTAGTGAAGCTGGGTGATCCAGCAAACCTGGAAGGAATTTCTGCAAAGTCATTTGCTTAGCAAATGTTTTGATTCCTGGACCAGATCTATTCCTGGTTTGCTGGATTACCCAGTTTCACTGATGAAAGTGTATCCTCCTCAGCCTTGGAGAGCTTTATTAAATCAGGCCCAATGTCTGGTATCTCTGATGTCTACACGTTTCCCCATTCCTGTGCAATCTCTACACTTCTTTTACTTCCATTATTCATATTAGTTCATTATCCTGAGATCTTTACTTCTGTATATATTCATCCTTTGATTGATTCTTGCATCTTGATTGTAACATTAAACCATGGGTGGCTCTGCAGGTGCTGCATGTATGAATACAATTACAATCCTTCCACTTTATTACTGTAGCCCCAATGATGAATCCAGATGGCTCTACAAATACCACACATGGATCTGTCATTTCAGGTGTAGATGGCAACGCGTTAATATCCCCACCCCTCATCAGGTTGTTAGGATTAACCTGAATTCAATATATCCCCCAAGCATGTTATGTGAAAACATACAATTGTGTTTTTCCTGAGTCAATTTATGAATGTAAGTGTAAGCATTGTAGGAACTTACCAATTAACTAGGGAAAATAATTAGGAATAAAACACGGTTTTTCACTGGAGATATGTTCTTTCAGATGTCCTAACCTCCTAAGCATCTTTAAACATGAATATTCATCCAACAAATTCAGATCGTCTCAAATCTGGGCACATTCACTTATATGCAGGCACCAGGCTGTATTGTTTACTTGTATCAGGAGAGAGTCACCATGATGGCTCTTATGTCTAATACCACTGTAAATATTTTAGGAGTAACCAGACAAGTAAGAAAGCTCTGAAAGGTAACAAAGCTCCTTTATTTCTATTCCATCCTCCGTATTGACGATTTTCCTCTAGTTTAGCCTTAAAGCTGGAATGAAGTCACAGAAGGATCATTTGAAAGATGCTAGCTGTTATTCAACGTGGGACCAAGGACATCTAGTGGAGGAAGAGAAGTACTGCGAGAGACAGCTATAGTTTCCAGGTCATTATTGCAACAAAAGCTGTTCTTAAGTGGAACTTTTTTCTTATTTTTTGGTATAAGTTTTGTATCATTTACTAGAAATATAAAGAAATAAACTACAGATAAATAAAAATGGTATGGATGCTTATTGCAGTACTCACATTGCTCTGTAAACCTGAACATTGAAGACCTAGTTTTTCCTATTTTATTAGCTGCAACACAGATGTACTTCCCCGTCGTTGTATTCTTCACAGTTATTTTATCTCCATATCCATGTAACAATTCCTTGCCTTGGCTTATCTGATACCAGGTGTAATTATCTACTGAAGGATTGGCTTTACTTGAACAAAGTAACGTGACATTGTTGTCTTTTGCTGTGTCGGTGTTACCATCAGCTGAAATGGCGACATTCATTGGACGATCTGAGCAGTGATAGATAAGATATAAAATATTATTAAAATATTGATAGTATTATGTTATAAAACATATTTTCCTTAATAAAATATTAATAATAGTGCAGCTGTTTAGATTCAGGTTGAACATTCAACATTTGGCTATATTAGAACCAAGTAAGCCTGTTGTTTGGGCTTGTGTTGGTTAGCTTGGTTTTAGAACAAAGCAGGTAGCCTGTAGTGTACACTGCCAACAGACTCACTGACACAAAACAACGAGCTGAAAGGCAATGCCAAGGGCTCAGTGCCATATACATTAACAACCGGCTACAAATGGTTGCAAGCAGCGCAGAGTGTTTTCATTCATTCACAAACAAAGATTTAATAAAAAAGGAGTCTGGAGGGCAGAATTAATGAACAAAAGTCTGGGGAGGGGGCTGATTTAATAAAGGGGAGTTTGGAGGATGATTTAATGAAGGAGAAGCTTGAGGGCAGATTTAATGAAGGGGAGGCTGGAGGTCAAATTTGTTGAAGGAGAAGCTGGAGGGCAGATTAATTAAAGGGGAGGGCAGATGTAATGAAGGGGGGCTGATTTAACGAGGGGGAATTCGGGGGCAGATTTATTGAAGGGGAGTTTGGGGGCAGATTTAATTAAGGGAAAGCTGGATTTAATAAAGGGGAGGCTGGAGGGCAGATATTTTAAAGGGGAGGCTGGAGGGCAGATTTAAATACATGTATGTAAATTTCAGTTTACTTACATCTAATAGTCAGTGTAATTGTTTTAACAGATGTTTTATTATTTGGAAATGTAGCTGCACATTTTAGAACGGTTTTGTCATCAGTGTAGGAAGCAGTATAGGTCAGTTTTGACTTCATCCTCCACCTTCCTAGAGCTTGCAGACCATAATGACTCTCTTTTATCGGATGGCCGGTGATATTCCATTTCAGAGTTGGAGGACTGGAGGGACAGGTGTGTTCTACATAGCAGGCAATATATATTTTCTGCTTGACTTTCATATTTTTATTTCCGCTTATTGATGGTTGCGGTGGGTTTTCTGGAATTATAAAAGAAGAGATTGTAAGTGTTTTATTACAGAAATAAATTGTAACACAAAATGACAGTGCCTTTGTAGAAGCAATCCTGATTCAAGTCATATCAATATATTATTTAAGAATTTTGACAATATTATCTCATCTCAAAGATCTTTTGAAAAAATATATCAGAATACCTAAAAACGTGTATCAGAATCTACTGCTTCATGTCTTCTATTTCATGGCTGACATCACCTAACCGTCACTCTGCTCACTTTTCCTCAATACATATTTCTAGCCTACATATAAATGGATTGTACTGTTTCTTTCTCTAAAGCTCCAGCCCTGCTGTACAGGAACTGCAGGATGCAAAGACAAGTAATAACACAGTTTGCATATAAACTGAGGCTTGTCTAGCATTCATTAGAAGCTGCACAAATTAAAGTAACAGGTAGTTACTGCAACACATCTTCAGGGTGGGTAAATGGATGGGTTTGAGTGGGCATTTCTTCATTGCCAGGGACAGTCAGATTGGGGTTATGGGTAGATGATAATGGACTTTCTTTTGCTAATGCTTATATCATAATCATGACTATGTCCTGCTGTGGCAAACACAGGTAAATGTAGAGTGCAAAGGGGATCCAGAAATTTCACACACCGGGATGAATTGTTGCATTTTTGTCCTTACCTTTTACACTCACTGGAATACTTGTATTTTGAAGTGTAATGGAGTTAATCTGATCATTTATTCCTGGAAAATATTCTCTCTCCTTTGATTTTTCTATATTGATGATCTTTAATGAGCAATTATTTTCTGTATTTCCAGTAAGAAATGTCCGTCCCTTATATCTATCGTCCACATCACTGCGAGACTTATTGTTGAAGATTGTAATTCTTTCTGAATACCAGAAGAAATTAAAATCCCTGGCACCTTTAGGATGGGTAAAGGTGCAGGGGATGTGCACACAGGAACCTTGCAAAGCATTAATATATTTTGGAAATGTAAAAGTCCAGTCTTTGCACGATTCGTCTTCATGGCAGCCTGAGAAAAAGAAATACACAAATATTTATCTACACTAACAAAATGAATTCCATTCTTCTAATTCAGCCTTTCCAAACCTTTTTACATGAAGGAATCTTTGGAAAAACTTTATTGTCTGCGAAAAATAATCACATCTACAGCTTATGGTAAATTAGTGTGATGGTCAGTGGGATATCCTTCCATCCATCTTATTTATCTTAGAGGCAGAAATGACTACTAGTCCCTAGTAATCTACGGAGGGGCCCTGGATCCAGTTGTATAGCTACAGGTCTAAGGGTCTCAGTGCAAATTTCTGACAAGCATCCCCCCTTCCCACAGGCCCTATGGGACAAGGGCTGAGGGCTCTGAGATCCCTGCACGGCACTGTCTAGGGCTCCATATAACTCTGGTGGCTGCACTAGACTAGACTTGAGCAGACTGAACATATTGCCAACTTCAACCTACTTGATGTGGTTTTAATTGTCATGTATTGTTAAAAAAAATCTGTGTTTTTAACTAATTTTTGTAAAAAATGTAGATTCTTTCTTTGGGATTCCTAAAATACATGCCTTAAAAATCTGGAATTGATACATTTTTGTATTCTGTGGTATTTTTGAAATATTTGATAAATTGTATGTGTCCTCTGCAATAAAAAGTCCCCCTGTTCACAAATTATTTCATTTGTATTAAAGATCCACTTTACCTGCGTCTTTTTGTAAATTTGACTTATATTCATGTAACTTCATGGATTATATTTACTACCTTGTATTTTAACCTTAACATCTTTGTAGTGAAGTTTCCCGGAATTTATCTCTTCGCTTATTCCTGGATGAAACCTTTCTATCTTTGTCACATCTTTGATCTTCAATGTGCAGCTGTTTGTTCCATAACCCACAAGAGTTGTCCGTCCTCTGTACTCTTCTATAACTTTAGAGGGCTCTTCACGATTAAAAACCTGGGGATATCCGTGAAGATGATACTTAAACCAAATTATATTGACCTCACTGTGGTTAACAGGAGCCGTGAATGTGCAAGGAATCGTCACATCAGAATTTCTCAATGCTATAATTTCATTTGGAAATATAAATGACCATTGCTCTTTGTTCACATCTGAAGAAATGCCTAAAAAAAAAAAATCATATCAATATAAAATACATCATAGATAACAGATGACAAAGAAACTGAAGTTACGATAACATTGCATAGAGACAAAAGGTTCATTGCAGTCTGTAGCAAAAGTTCAGAGAACAAAAAAAATTGCACAGCTAAACAAATTCAACACAGAGAGAGGTCGGGCTTCCGTCCTTTGGTATTGGAGGTTTCATAGTTTATTCCTCTAGTAAAGGAAGACATTACTTTTCATGAATGAATCTAACATTTATCAGAATGACACTTGTTGGTTAATACGCTTTCTTAATATTTTAGGGGAAGATAAGTAGCACTTGGTTGAATCTGCACAATGAGTAGTAGGGCTCAGCATTGGAATATGAAGGGAACAAATGAAAATAAAATAATAGCTATAGGCTGACTGAAGACAATGTAAGTCAATTCTTTGGCCGGAGCAAAGTTGTTAGTTCAGCTTTATAAATACGGTCGTAGTTACCGGCTACATGGTACAACACTTTGGTTATGGTTATATGCATTGAAGAAACAATATGTGGTACATGAACCATTAACAAAACATAACTATATAAGCAGACTAGCAAATTGATAAGAGAATATTCATTCTAATATATTTAATTTACCTCCAACGAGAAATATGAAAATGGATCCTATGAGCAAAAAAGACGCCAGGGTCATTATTCAAACTTTCTGCTTTTTCTTGTGTACACTTAGATTTACTTCTGTTATCTACAGAAAGATATGATTAGGTGATAACAATGCAAGGGTTATATTATTATACATTGGCAAAACTGCTCAATAGGTAGAACAAAGTTATTTACTCACTTCAGAATGTTTGTCTGTGTTGCTCTTAAAGATTTCCTCTCACTTCCATTCTGATAAAACATTTCTCCTAGACATAAAGTGAGGCAAAATATAAATACAAAGCCACAGATAGAAATCAAAACCTAACAAGAGTTAAAACCCTTCTTCACTCTATCCAAAACTAGGAAAATGATATAGACTGTAACTGATCTGGGTGTTACCAATGAAGTGAAGGTATTAAAGAAAATAAGGCTGTTGAATTTTCCCTTTTGTAGGAGATATTTTTACTTATCCTAAACAATGCAGTGAAAATTTGCTTTATAGAGAATATTCACTCAAGTGCAAGAAAATAAATAATTTTATTTGGATGGATGAAGTCAGCAAAACTTTGGCTCATTCACTAAGCTCCTTGAAAAATACCAAGGGGAAACATCGCTATGCTAGGTCAAAATATATATTTATATACATATTTACTGATAATCAAACCCACTGTATACTTTAAACAGCTCTTTAAACATTGAGAAGAACCTTTATTTAGCATAATAATAACAGATCTGCGTACACAAACATTTAATGGAATATTAGGTCACCATTTAAAAAAACACTTTGTAATCTACACTAAACACTAATGTTCGGCGCTATTGCATGTACTACCCCATAAATGTTTTCATGGAGTGCAATGCTGTAGAGGTACATTTCCAATAGTTGCAACAAAAGATCCATACCGTCTACATTCACTAAGCATTAATAGAAAGAATAACAAGTCCTATATTAAATGGAAAACTGGTACTTACAAATATTCAGAAGTAAACTTGGTGCACTCAGAGAAGGAAAAGGAGCACCGTGTGCATAAAGTATTCAGCATGTGCTTATATGTGGTTGGTTCTGACTTCCTCAGGAAAAGCCACTTTATTTTTTTATCAAATTTTGGAGTACACAATTGTCCTTAAATGGTAGGCTAATAACTCCTGCCCTGATATCCTGTTCACTTTCGACTTTTTCATCGCTGACAAGTAAAAAATGTACAGAAATAATGAACGATTGCCATAGAAGTTTGATGGTGACAGTCACTGATTCTTACAAACCCAACTGGTCTCCTTCCTCTTGATAACACTAGGCTGACATTCGAGGGCTCAGGGAGAGATGGGAGGCCCATAACACAAGATTGTCTTGTTTTTTTTTTTTTCAGCTATAATCTATTTGCAGAGGATTCACCAGTTCTTTGTAACAAATATTGCAATATGCAAATATGCAAATATTGTTTCCTTGGTTTATCATTTTGCTCTGTCCTTCCTACTTTTTCCGAATGACATTGGCAATTGGCCTTTTGGGGATAGGGTGACATGAACGTCCTAAAACCCTCGATATGTTACCACTAAATGTTTAGATATGGGACTGTGTAGCTTACTCTTTAAATTAAATGTCGCTGCTTTGCTGATAACCATGATACCTGGCTCAATGTAGAGCAAAAATAACTGAAATGGATCTTACTGCTATACACTCAACAATATACAATGAAACACACTAAGTAACACCCCCTGATCTTTTTTGTAAAACCATAAAATTGAAGAAACAATACAAGATTCATATAATTACATTATCAGTGTGAAAATATCTGTGTAAGGAGATATTTACCTGGCCACCGATTCAGTGCAGTGCGCAGTATCTCTCCTCATTTATTCTGTCTAGTGCTGTCACTTGGAGCAGCAAGGAAATAGACGCATCTCCTGCTACCCTTTAGCTGCGAAGCCTGAAGTGTACGTTCTCGGCATCCCCAGTACATACTCTGAGGCACTGCCATTGGCTGATAGGAATTAAAGCCTCTCTGCTCCCAGTCCCCAGATTCCTGTTGTAGCGTTAAGCTGGGCTGACCGGCTGCTGGAGTGTTACTTTGTTGGATTTACCATTGCTGACTGTTGCTTGTTTCTGACCTTGTGAGTGTATGCTGCCTGGACCGACTGTCACCATGACTGCTTTTGTCTATACCCTTAAATACCTGGTCTGGTGGACTGATTACCAGTGAATGACCTTTGGCTCTGTATTCTAGACTTGTCTCTGCTGGAACTTTGGTACTGTGTTATCTGTGGGCTCCTAGTCCTCCATCAGTCCTTTGCCAAATGGCATCCTATGCGTACAGAAGTCATGAGGGCAACTGTGTGCTGGTACCTGCTTGCTATAGGGTAAGAGTGCGCATCAGATTGAAGGACTGGCATCTGGCAAATACTGTTTGCTGGTCCAGGCCCTTACAAACTATCATTAAAAGAATAATGACCATGGCATTAGAAATAAAAAAAATGAGCAACTCTCAATAAATGCATAGAAAAAAACTGTTCTGCAATTATTTTATTATATATAAGGGAAACTACAGCTAGAAAAAAAGTGAAGGTGAAGAAAAGGCAGACAAGGAAAAGCTTGTTTTAGGGAAGTAAAGAAGAAAAGTGAGGGGGAGGAGAAGAAGAGGGGGAGGAAAAGAAAAGGAGGAGGAGGAGAAAAGAGCAGAAAAAAAGGAGAAGAGAAAGAGGTGGAGAAGAAGACAAGTGAAGAGAAGATGAAAAAAAGGTGGAGAAGAAGAAGAGGGGCAGAAAAAAAGAAGGAGGAGCAGAAGAGGAGAAGAAAAGGAGGAGGAAATAGAGTAGAAGAAAAGGAGGAGAATAAGAAGATTAGGAAAAGAAGAAGAGAAGAAAAGATAAGAAGAGGAGGAGAAAAAGAGCTAGAGAATAACATGAGAAAGAGGAGAAGAGGAAGAGAAAAAAAGGAGGATAAAGAATTGGAGAATTGGAGGATAAGAATAGGTAGAAAAGAAGAAGAGAAAGAGAAGAAAAAAAAGAAGAAGAAGAGGAGGAGGAGATGAAGAGGAGAGGAGAGTAGAAAAGAGAAGGTATTCTGTAGTCCTGTCCTATGCTCCTCCATAGATTTAGCACATTGTATATTGTAATGAGTTGTCAGTATAGGACAGGATGATTTTATCGCTAACAAAACTACCTAAAAGTAAAAATACAGAATACTTTGCCTAAAAAACTAATGCACACACCACATCTGATAAACTACTAGATGTTTGTTCTTGGGCTTGGACACTTTTTAAAAGACGCCACTGGCAATAATTCACAATGCTTATACTCAGCTGTAAGAAACATTAAATGCACTGGTTAGTAGGGATGAGTGGGATAACCATTCCTAGCTTGGTTCCTCAATTAATTTAATGGTTTAAAAAAAATCTCAACATTTTGTAGAAATTAACAATAAATATTACAATAAATGCTGCCCAGGTGAACATTTCCTAACAAAGTCATGTGATCAAAACGGGTTTAAATATGGGGCTCAGGAAGTGAAATCTTTCAATAAGGGAAAATATTAGTTCTGGCTTGGCCATACTGCATCTATGATGAGAGGGGTGAAAAAAAAGAGTTAACCCAAGAGCAATTAAGTCCCACACATTACAGGAATGCTGCAACACTCAACATATCTGAAAAAACATCAGTCCTAAATTTTATTGGAAAGCCAGTGGTTCTGTGAGATGCAAGCTTATGTTATGACTTAAAAAAAAACAGAAAGCAAGTTTAATATCTAAAGTCTTTTACTTTTCTATACTATTAAAAATATAGAAAATATAAAAAAATTATAACAACGTCAGGAAAAAACAAGATGAATATATATATATATATATATATATATATCTTTCTGTAAAATGTCCGGTATCTTCTTCACTACATCCATTTTAGTTTCATAGAAAGAATATTTTTTTTATATCTTCTTTAATATTTTATTTCAGCGTAGTTTACACTGTCTTCATATCGATCATTATCAAATAAATCTTCCCTTCTTTTACGGTTGGTATGTGCAATGGTTGAATATTCAATACCTGTTTCTGCTTGTATGAGCTGGAAAATAAAAAACATTGTTTTTTCAATTGACTAATTCTACTTAATCCCGCCCAAACCTGAATACTATGTAATGCTACATCAAAATCAAATCTTTATATCAACTTATCAGTTTAAAATGTATTGCAACTGGAAAATAGATTTACAGGGAAACAATATTATCAGACAGCTAATCAGTGATAAATTACATTCTGGAAAAATTGAAGACCTTCAATGAATGAATCCCTATGTCTACGAGAGGGCACAAACAGCCTGTAAATACTCCGGCTCCTAATGTCACTTTTGCTATCTCTGCATATAGACTCAAGAAATTTAGACTCTAGAAATCCCTTGAAAGCACCTGTGAAACTACGAGAAATGGTTTTACCTAAGATTGAGGGATGCATATTTTTAAAGGACATATGGGCTAATGTCAGCATAGCAGGGGGCATCTGTATGCTTGTGCTCTAGTGCACAGGACAGGCAGTTATCTTTAGAAGATGGGGCATTTATTACAGGGCATGCAATAATGAAGAGAGCAGTCAGTTTAATCGCCTGGAGCCCTGGCTGATATTGAATTACTAGTATGAAATATAAGAATTTACCTGCTTCTTTATTAGAACTTGTTAGGCCCTGATTTCCAAGCCAATGAGTCTGGGTTTTACACATTCCAACTATCCATGACGTTCTGAACTAATTAACCCCCCTAGCATTCCGATTCTGTCCTTATCTTCATGCAAAAAGCGTTAGCTTGTTTTGCATGGAATATCATTTTACGTTGAAGGCCTATAATTCCTAAGTATAACTCGCCGAAATATGTCCAATATTCAATACATTTAAAAATAAACTTTAAATAAAAAAATACAAAAATCTGTTAAAATAGGATTGCATAAAACTACTGAACCTGTAATATAACTGTAGAGTAGCATATTTATTATATATATAATGAAATTATATATATATAATATATAAGGATTTCTTTGTATTGGACTCAATAAAGCTATTTTGTATTGAATCCAATACAAAACCGAGGCATGCACAAACCGAGGCATGCACCAACATCACCGAGGAACCCTGGAGAACGTCAGTGCAGTCGCCAGGAGAAGATCAAGAGAAAAGGACGCGGCCCGATGACCTGCAGGGACGAGCAGGACACCAGGGGATGTCGATGGGACCAGGTAAGTGTTTTTTTTTATTGTTTTAAGCTACTCCAAATGTGGCTTGGGGTTACTGCTTTTTGCATGTTTTTTTTTACCCGACTCGGGAACACCACTAAGGGGGTTAAATGTGCATTCAGGCTATTAAAGCTAGAATTTATGACAATCATTTTTTTTAAAAAACACTGAACATTCAAGAGTTTTGTCAGAAGAGGTTCTGGATCTGAGGATCTTTTTTTTGGTTGTGATAATATGCTGAACTGTAGGGTTAAAGTAGGAAAAGAGATGTATGTTACTTGGGCTCTCATAGACATCTTTCCTTTGACATTGGGAATCTGGTGTGCATTTAAAAACAAAACAACAAAACAAAGGGTGAAAAAAAGTAAAAAAGTAAACAAATAAAAATAAATGTTTAGTTGTGTGAATATAGGAGATAAACCCAATCAGAGTTTCCCGCTATCCACTGAGGGACCTTGGCTGAAAACATAAGATGAATGCATGAGGTGGCTATCAGTTAAAAGCTAAAATGTTTTGGATGTAGCAGATCCCCATTCTCCATGGTTTCTGTTAAGTTTTTTAAGTTAATTAGGTTTTGATTTAGTGACTTGATTTAAAGAAACCCCAAGAAACTCTCACAATAAGATGTTTTTATCTGATAATAAATACAATCAACTGCACCCGATCACCTCATCCATTCTTCTTTCGTACTTCTTCACCTTTTATAAACATGGCAGTTTTAGGTCAATCTTCATCAAGACAATATGGTGGACAATGAAGTAGACCAGGGGTTCTGTTTGATTGTCTTTTTGGCCTAGGTCACATTAGGGCTTTAGGTTGATCTGCTATCGTACAAACCATGCAAACATTTATGATGTTCTTTGGTTTCATATTTAAAACCCAGCTCAGAATGCAAAACCTTACCTCTTCATTGCTATAGATTGCGTAGCTTCCTTCCCCTGGCGTATGAGATGAATATCTGAAATTGAAATAAAATATTATTTTACAGATATAACCAGTTCGAAAATTATTTTCATACAGTAAAAAGAACAAGAGCACATAAGGAGTATTTTTTTTTCAATTTCATTAATAATCTAATAACTCTACCTCTAGGAAAAGCATTATTTTTTGTGTTGTATAAAGTCAGGAAGGGTTGGAATCTGATTTAGGTTTCTTTTGTTCTTTCTGTCTCCATTGTTTACTCAACAAGAAAAATACAGTACAAACAAATACCCATTGATTCTTTCACCAGGTTCCTTTGTTTAGCTGACAGCATAATATAGCTGCTCTATAATCTTAGGCAGTGTTGTCAGCCGTTGTCAGCCTTGCAGGGCTAATAACACTGCTTGGGGTATTAGTGCAGCAGTTGCACCATTGCCAGCTCACTGTAGAATATTAGGAGCTCACAGGATTTTGTATAAAATATAAAGTTGCAGGATGAGACATATTTTTATTATTAATAACTAGTATTTATATGGTGCTGACATATTACGCAGTGCTTCACAAAGTCCATAGTATTGTCACCAGCTGTCCCTTAAAGTGGCTCACAGTCTAATGTCCCTACCATAGCCATACGTCATTACCACGGTCTAAGGTCAATTTGGGGGGAAGCCAGTTAACCTAACTAAATGTTTTTGTAATGGTGAAATGTACAATATATTTACAGCAATATATTTATATAATATAATATTTAAACAGAGTTTCTGGTGAGCCATTCTAAGAAACTTCATAATGGAAAAAAAAAATAGAGAAACTCACGGTGACCGCTTGGACGCTGGAAATACCCTTGGATTAACTTGGATGTTTCCATATTGGTGTTCTTGCACTAATGTTTCATCCTGGATCATGTTCAGAAAGAATTAAAAAATAATTAACAAGTGTTTTGGACAATGTGCACAATGATTTTTTTAATACTTCAACAAGTCACAGGAGGCAATGTATTTACTTCCCCAATAATTTCTATCTCAGTGGCAATGGCTACCAGAATAATTGGAGAGGTTAAATCTTCCATCCAAGACATTTCTATTTTTTCCAAAAGAAATAGGTGCTGTTACACACAACCCAAATTTTTGCTTCATTAGCCCCTGAAAGCAAAAAAAGCATAACCTATATACTCGAGTATAAGTTGTTCTGAGTACCGTGTTTACCCGAAAATAAGACAGTGTCTTATATTTATTTTACCTCTGAAAATCTCATTGGGGCTTATTTTCAGGCGATGTCTTATTTTTCTCACAAAAAAATCTATATTTATTCATGTACAAAAATCTGTATTTACCAAAACCTGCAACCAATATTACTATAGAAAGATACCTCTATAGTGTTACCTGTGACCTGTCAAAATCACAGATTTCTCCTGTTATATACAAGAAGTCATGAATAAGAATTGACATAAATGAGTAATGAAAAAAAACACAGCTTCATAAGCAAACAAGTGCAACATAAGAAAATGTGCTGACAATGAACATGTGACTCATAGAGTTACATGTTAAATCTGAGTAAAAGCAAAAAAAAAAAATCCAATTAATAAATATGCATTGCTGCTAATGAATGAAATACCAGCAAGGACCTTTTGAAAAGAGAATCCACCAACCTCTTAGTGCTAGTGTCACACCAGAGTGCTGTAGGGTAATTAACCCTGCAATTTCTCCACCCCTTGCTCCAGTGCTTTTGAAATCTCCTGCTCCTCTCTCTGCTCCCTCCTTCCTCTTGGTATCCCTCCGTGTACCACGTGACCACACCCTCCGAAGAAGCCAATAGGGCTTACTTTCGGGGGAGGGCTTTTATTTCACCCTTGCATGATTAGCATGCTAGGGCTTACTTTCGGGGTAGGTCTTATTTTCGGGGAAACACGGTATAAGCCGAGGTACCTATTTTTACCTTAGAAAACAGAAAAAATTGATTGACTCGATTATAGGCTGAGGTTGAGAAATGCTGGAGCTATTGGCAAGTTTCACTTCTACAAATGAGGTTCACTTCTTTATTTTTTTCAGTTAATTGGCTTTTCCCAAAAAACTTACCTTGGACTACATTAATGACATATGACATAGGGACATTAAATTGTGAATCCTTTAAGTTAGTGACATGACTATCGACTTTGTACAGCTCTGCGTAACATGATGGCGCTATATAAATACTGTGTAGTAATAATCATTTATCAGATGATTACTATATGGTTAGTAGCTAATCATTAATATATGGTTAGTTACTAATCATTTATTAATCATCTAATAAATTATGCATCATTAGTTTATATAACTTACTTTTAAACCTAATTTACTTTTTTTTTCCTGGCTCTCTGTTACTGCTTTTGTATCTAGTTCCCATTCCACGTGTAAGCACCCAGAAACACATGGGACATGGGACTCCTATCAGCGAGGGACTCTCTCTAGTTCTGCACTGATGGCTCTGCCCCCCACCAGGAACGCCCCTGAAGGTAAATCCCTCTCCTCCGCAATGCATACGTAAGAGAGGGAGTATCCTCTTACCCGTGAGGCGGAAGTGTTAACTCTGGCCGTGGTAAAGAGTGAAGGGAGCCACAACAAGGAAGTCAAGAGCCGCATGCGGCTCTAGACCACAGGTTGCCAACCTCTGCCGGCCGGGATTAGGCCAGATTGGCAGGAGCGGAAATCGGCTGGCAGGGGGTGCTTCTCTTGAGGGACCCATTCACCTGACTGGAGTATAGGCTGAGGGTGACTTTTTCAGCACATTTTGGGTTCTGAAAAAGTAGGCTTATACTTGAGGATATGCGGTATTTAAAGCTTAGCTTGTGCTCCTCTTGTAGTTTTAATGTCATCCAGCATCATTCAACCCAGTTTCTGTGAGTCAAAAGTATAAACGACTCCACTCCATATCCAGAGAAATAGGGGTTGCAAATGACAGACAGATAAAAACATTGGGCCTGATTTATTGAAGCTCTCCAAGGCTGGAGATGATACACTTTCATCAGTGAACCTAGGTGATCCAGCAAGCCTGAAATTAATTTCCTAAAATCATTTGCTTAGGCATTTTCCGGGATCAACCAGGTTCACCCAGTGTATCCTCTCCCGCCTTGGAGAGCTTTAAGAAATCAGGCTCAATAACCCTGATTCCCTGTTATCAGTGGTCACTATGCACAATGGTGCAGAAATTACCATCAAAAGTTGATAGGGCAGATTGATAATCATGAGATTATCTAGAGTTGCCAAAGCAGCCAGGGAGGGGCCAGAGCCTGGGGCCCCCGGATTTGTTTTGGTCTCATAAATGCACACAAATAACACAGGAAAAGAAGAGGACATTGGCCAAATAAGCTTACAATCTATTATGATGGAGAGCTGTGCAATTACTGAACCACCACCAGAATCCACGTACCACAGAAGACGGCATATAAGCCAGCAGTGTCATTTGACCAAGCTAAAAACAACTGTGTGCCACGAGGGATTGGGGGCTTGATCAACCCTGGGGCTTTGATATCAATAAAGCATTGTTTATGGATAGAAATTCAATTACTACAAAAAATATACTCACCGGAAAGTGAGAACTAATTTCACCAAAGATTGGAGAAGACTGAGAATCCGGTTTTCTTTTTTGTCTACCAAAATGAGGAAGGCGACAAAAACAAACCTTAAAAATCCACATAATCCATAAAGACAAATAAATCAATTACATTATTTAACCATAGATATCGGGAAATTTGAATTCTCCTCAGATACCAAATGTTCATTATCTTGGTATGACTTTTCATCTGTAGATGTGGGCCAGATATACAATTGATTTTCTATATGGGCAGATATCACAAGAAGCTGATACCAACTTTTTTTGCAAATTAAGGCAAAATTAATTTTTAAAGCAATTCAAAACTACACAAAATTGTGTTTTCATGTTTTCCTTTAGCTTTAAAATGTGCTCAATTAGAGATAAAATACAACACCTTTTTCCTAAGCAAAAGAAAAAAAGGTTAAAGATTTATTTTTAGCACATTGTTCAGCTGCAGAACATTTGGGTCATAGTTTAGTTTAAATTCCATTGCACCCATAGCTGGCCATATATATGGCATGATTCTCTTTCCATTCCATTGTTTTTAATTATTTCAGGTCTATACTTCTATCAGACTGACAATTCTGGAGGTGGGATATTTTTATTTGGAGAGGTCAGAGTGGCTTTCCAATCAGTATTGCCTCTCTGCTGTCCCAGCATATGTCCAGATCTATTGATCTATATTGACCTGAGATCTCAACCCTTGGATTTGGAATCATTTATGATACGTTTCTATTGAATATTGTAATGTAAACCTGATGCTTTGCACTAAATTTTTCATAAAATGTCTGATTTTAGAAATCTAAGTTGCATCACTACTTGTCAGGATTCAGATGGAAAACTAGGGATTTGAGTGGCTACTAGGGGCCACATTAGACCAATCAGCTTAGAAACTTCTTCAAACATTGGTCCATTGGTAATGAATGTTTCTGATTACTAAAATCACATGGGACCTAAAACTGCAGTTTCCTTGCGTGATTTGTCTGCCTTACCTAGTATAAAAGTAGACAATCAATACCAGCAAAAGCAGGAGGACGACTCCAGATAAAACCCCCAAGATCAGAAGTAAATCAGGTTTGTTCTCATCTTCAAATTTGCAGAAGAAAGTTAGGAGAATTTTAGTGCAATTATTATCAAATGTTTAAAAAAATAATACAATGAAAGCAAAAAAAAACCAACACAAATAGAGTTGAGATCTGGAAGGCGTTTCATAGATTGGTGTGCAACCTGTGGTGTCTTTTCCAAAGGAGAGGGAGTTGAAGATGTTTGATTTTCAGTGACAACTAGCTGAGATTTTGTCTAATAGATCAGATGCCAATGACCAAGATAAGGTCAGCTCAAAACTATTATAACTGGTTCCCTATAGCACTGAGTACTGGCTTGCAATACTCCTCTTCTCTCCGTCCTCATCCTCTCCATCATGTTTTCAGTCCTTTAGGTTGGATGGAGTCCACTTCACCCAGAAGGTTAAGGAAAACATTTTTCAGTAACATCAGTAAGAACAACAATAAAATAACATAACAAACAGAGAAATGCCAAACAAATATACCAAAAACATAGTCACAAATCCCCCACAGGCGATATCATTGGCAGCAATATAAATCTACCCCTCCCAGGAGCAGTGCCAGTGACCTCAATAATGACCTCCCAGGAGGGGAGCCAGTGAGTCAGTGGCTTCGTTTTTACTGCCTCACAGGGGTAATATAAAACCCTCCCCAACAGGAGCAGTGTCATTGGGCATTATGGCAAACTCCCGAAGTGGTGTCAGTAGCTGCCATAATAACACCACCCCTCAGGAATTGGTTCAGTGGCAGTAAATAACCTCTCAAGAGTGGTATTGGTGCCCACAATATTACAACTACATGTGTGTGTGTGGGGGGTTCCACAGTATTACACCCCTCAAGGGGTATCTATTGGGGTTACACTGCCCAACCCAACTACCTTCACTACCATGTGTTTTCCAGCATTTCAGCTACTAACATCTGTCATCTCTGCCACTGTCTAGCTTGATGTGCTTAATGTTATAATAACATTGGCTGCCTAGCTCTTTATAGTCTGGCTCGCTATGCTTTTAATCTACTAATGCTGTCAGCCTATTTTTCCTTCCTGTGATCGCGCTCATCTAATGTGGTCTTCCTTGCTCTCTCCAGGGGTTTGGGCCTGGTGATCTCTGTGTCTCCCTTACCCAGCAATGACTGATTTCTGCTGTTGAGATTCAGGTATTGGAAGCAGGAACTAGGAGTCCTTCAGCAGACGAGCTGTGGCTCCCTAGGCGATAGATGTAGCTCAGTGCAGAGGTCGCCAACCGGTGGTCTGCGAGAAAATTTTGGTGGTCCACGGCTCCGGCCGGTGCACCCCCGAGCAGGGTCAGGATAAGGATCCCGCTGGGGGGAGGCAACAGCCAGAGCCACGTGGACCATGTCCCCTGTACAGATCGCAAGCTCAGGGAAGTGAGCAGGTTGTGTCCCTGGGAGAGTGGGTGGGTTCTGGCATCATGGTGTCATTAGATGGGAAGTTTCTTCCTCTTTAAGTGACACTTTAGGTGATTAGACATCTGGAAATTTAACTATAAAACTTAGAAAAAAAGAATATACGGTAAAGAACAGAAATTTTTCTTCTTCTAACTAAAAACTCTAAAACTCGGAATTTCTGTGTATCGGGGGCACAGCGGCAAGCAAAGAAGCAATATGAAAATAGAAGAATACGTATTGTGCTCTGCATTATGTCATTAGACAGCATGTCAGAGTCCTAATCCTGGGACTAGTGTACTATAACTGAATTCCTGGCATGCAGTGGGCCGCAGATCCACTTTTGCAGGTAAATATCCGGAGCAAAACAAAAACAAGAAAGAAATGAATTGCCAACCTTCAAGCTGCAGATCCGCAGAAGTGGAGCTTCCAACTGTGTTGTGAGCAATGCAGGAGAAAGAGCCAGACTTATCTTCATTGTTTTCTAATACCAGGATCTGTCCAGTTTCACTTATAATTCTATTTCCATCCTTGAACCAGGAGTAATGAGTTACATCGGGGTTGCTACTCACAAAACTGCACTGTAGCTCCATGGCTCCCCCTGTTGTGTGAAACGCAATGACTCGGACTCCAGTAGCAGCATCTAAAGAATACATAAAATGTATTGTTCATTAATGTATTGCGATCTAATGGTTTGTCTGTTACTGCTAAGCATGATGTACATACATTGCACAGAGATCTCTGTGGGTTGCGATTCTCCTCTCCCAACTTCATTTATTACACTGCAGGAATAGGGCTCAGTGTCTTTGCTGACATTCCACAAGAGCAAGCTCTTCTGATCTTCCGATCTCATCTTAACTTTGCTGTTTGCTCTGTACCACTCATACCGGAGCGGAGGAGGTTTGGATCTGCTAGAGCATGTTATTAGCACATTACTACCCTCTATGATTGTTTTGTGTTTCGGTAAGGTCACCATAACATCTTTTGGTGCATCTGGTGAAGAAGAAAATATTTTTTGCTGAAAAGGAATTACCAGGGCAACATTTTTTTCTTTTTCCGGCTTTCTGACAATTTGCATGATATGCTGACTTTCTATTACTTTCAAGAACACAAAAAAAAATATTCCTTCCACAATTTCCAGGTGTACTTAGCCATTGCTGTAATAAAAGGCCAACAAATCAAATTATGGGGAGAATATTATCGGCACAATACTTATCAAGTAGCAAATATTACCACTGGAGTCTTTGAAACAAAGAAAAAGGCAAAGGAGTCAGTGACCCTTGCTGATGCAAAGGTGAAACATTGGCTTTTCTTAGCTTAGCTTCCTAAAAGTCAAGTTTTTTATAGGGCCATCTCTCATACTAAAAATTACCTTGCCCATGCCTAAAAGTGTATCTCTATCTCAAAATTAGCCTTTAGGGCTTAGGGTATGTACACGCATCAGATGATTCTTAGCCGATACGAGCTGAGAACAAGAAGACGAATTACTGCAATGAAAGTGAAAGGGGGAGAGCGCAGTTGGGTACAGCTCGTTTGTTTTCCTCCCTCTCCTCTCCATATAACATCTACTAATTTCAAGCTAATCAATCTCTTTTCCCACTAGTATCTTACCCTCAACCTTCAAACATGCCATTGATATCCCAATCCTGAAGAAACCCTCACTAGTTCCCTCCCTACTGTCTAGGTACCATCCTATCTCCCGTCTCCCATATGTCTATAATCTTCTTGAGTTCTTTGTCTAAAAATGAGTCATGGACTATCTGAACACCAACTCTCTCCTTGACACACTCAAGTCTGGCTTTTGTGCTGCCCATTGCACTGAAACAGCCCTCACTAAAGTGGCCAATGACCTCCTCGGAGCTAAGTCTCAAGGCAACTTTTCCTTCATCCTTCCTGATTTTTCCTCCGCTTTAGACACTGTTGATCACCCCCTTCCAAACAAAATCGTGAACTCCATTGGTTTGGTGACACTGCTCTCTCTTGGTTTGCTTCCTATTTGACTGACTGCTCATTTAAGTATTTTGTAATCCCCCTTCCCCCACTTTCCTCCCTGTTGGTGTTCACCAATGTTCCCTGTACACCTCCTTAATCAGCAAACACATATCCTCTTTTGGCTTACTAAAACATTTGTATGCAGATGACACACAAATCTGCCTGCCCAGCGCTGACTTGTTTTCCTCAGTCCTGGATAAAGTTTCATGTTTCCTGACTGCCAACTCATGAGTTACTGACATTTTGATGAAACCCAACCTGAAAAAAACAGGGCTCATCATCTTCCCCTCCTCCCTTTCAAAATCTTCCCAAAATTTTTATATAACACTCACCTTTCTTTTTCCCCTCTCCTTCAAACCACACATTCAGAAAATGTCTAGGTCGTACCACTTTCTCCAAAGTACGCTCTTTATGCTCTCATCAATCATCTGGACTACTGTAACATCCCCCTCTCTGGTATTCTACTAACCAGACTCATCCACAATCCACCATGAAATCTGTCACTAGAACTGGCCATCCACTCCTCATCTGCTGCCTTGCAATGCTCTACAATGTCTTCCATTTGACCGTAGAAGCAAATGTAGGTAACTGTGTTTTGCCTTTACAGCTCATGTCTCACCTACTTTCTGACCTGACACAAAAATACCCTTCTAGCTGCTTTGCGCCTTCAATTATTATTATTATTATTATTATTATTATACAGTATTTATATAGCGCCATCATATTACGCAGCGCTGTACAGAGTCCATAGTCATGTCACTAACTGTCCCTCAAAGGAGCTCACAATCTAATGTCCCTACCATAGTCATATGTCATTAATGTAGTCTAAGGTCAATTGTTAGGGAGAAGCCAATTAACCTAACTGCATGTTTTTGGGATGTGGGAGGAAACCGGAGTACCCGGAGGAAACCCACGCAGACACGGGGAGAACCTGCAAACTCCATGCAGATAGTGTCCTGCCTGGGGATCGAACCTGGGACCTAGCGCTGCAAAGGCTGGAGTGTTAACCCCTGAGGCACCGTGCTGCCCACGGCAGAAAAATGACCTACTAATGACTTTCTCACTCATAACCTTTCCCATGCATGGCTCCAAGACTTTTCTAGGGTCGCTCCTATTGTCTGGAACTCAAAAGCGGAACTTTCATTAAAATAAATAAATGCCATATACCTATACTTCCACAGATCCCTCGATCCCTCCACGGCTGACCTTGATTCAATCCTGTGCTTTGCTGGATTCTTTTTTCAAGTTAGCACTTGAAAGGAAGCATCAACCCCAATCATCTTCTTCTTTTTCTGCCTATGTCAACCAATCACGCACCCGTGCACATGCATGAGATTGACACGTTTTAAAACTTTTTGGGCACAACCCCTTGCTCAGAGGAAACTGCCCGAAGCCCCCCCCCACCTTTTTTACATTTTTGCTTTTTGTTAAAGGGTTATCCACCCTTTTAAATAAATTGAACTTTTGGTGATAGATCTGGTTTAATTAATTAATTTAATATCCATAGTTCAAAATCAATTGCAATTTTACACTAAACTGTTTAGCTTAGACAAACTTTATCTCTAACCCAACCCTAAATCTCAACTTTTAAAACGATCCTAATACTTTAATTTTTGACTTTTACTATATTTATAACTTAGTGCTGAATTCTTGACACTTGTGTGGGGTGTATTTAAAAAAAAAAAAGTTTATCTAATATTCACAAAACATTTACTGTAAGCCAATCTTTCAGGTCTATTTGTTTTACATTAAAGGAGTTTATTCACCACCAGGGAATGTTTGGTCACAATCACTGCCTTATAAAAGGCCCCTTAACTAACCCCTTAAAATCTACTATTACATTTTTGTTGCTGAATGTATAGGGCCCATAAGTTGCAGAGTTTGTCAATTGGGAAATCGCAGCCAATAATTAAACTATAAAGGGCAGTTATACATACAAAGGATGTTCAGTATTGCTGCACCCTGTGATGTTTTCCCGTTATGAAAAGTTGCCGTGCATTGAATTTGAGTTCCGTCATCCTTATCTGTGGGAACATATCTAAGGTGTGATGTTTCTCTCCAGTGTCCTCCAGATAAAGCTTCAAAGTGTCTCTTGGTTTGGCCAGGTTTGTTCCACGTCAATGAGGGTGGACTGGAGCCGCATGTGTGCTCTACAGAGCATCCAACAACTTCAAAATGTTCTTCAATCATAATGCTACTTCCAGAAAGTCTCGGTATGGGTGGATTATCTGAAAAACATTATGGTAAATGCCTAAAGTCATACTGTTGTCAAAATATATTACATTTTACCTTTGAGTTTTTATATACATCTATAAAGAATGCCCTAGCAGCTGTACAGGGTGCAAGTGGGTTCCTAGTGGAAAAAGGTTTGGGATCTATTTGCGCAAATGTAGCTCCAACAAGTAGTCAATGATTTTATTGTATTTTGGATAGATTGTGGAAAGAATAAAACTTCATATTTTGTATGTGTGCTTCTTGGGGAAAGTGTCACCTCCCTTCCAATTATGCTCCAAAAAAAAAAGACACCCGTAGATGGAAATGAAATTTTAACATGGGCCATGTGGCCATTCTGTGGGACCTCTATACCAAAATGCTTACCTATGACATGAAGCTGTAGAGTCATTGTACTTATTGACCAGGCATTTGTCCCCAGGCGTTCTGCAATTCCGGGGTAATAGTATTCCTCACCATCATCTCTTCTCACAGGGTCTATCCTCAGTGAACAGCTTCTTGTCCCAGGAACTAATGAGGTTCGGTCTCTGTATTCCGATAATAACGAAGAACTTTCTTGACTGTTAAAAATCTCAAGATACCTTGTTGAACTATATAAATACCAAACAGTATTGGATGTCCCAGAATTCCTATGAGGCGAGAACACGCAGGGAATCTCCACACAGGATCCAGACAAACCATACATTTTGTTAGGAAATTCCCACCTTTGACACCAAAACCCTGTTAGAGGAAAAATTAAATTACATGTATGTTTGGTTATATTTATCAATTGCCTTTCAAATATGAATCTAGTTTACCTTGGAAAAGAGTAAGAACCAGCATCTTTTTTGTGATACACATTCTGTCCTGTCCTGGTCAGTGACGATGTACAATCATCTGTAAAAGGATATTATATTCATTGTGTGTGTATATATATATATTGTTGAGGTAAACAAAATATATTGTAAAAGTTACCCAATGACATCCAAAGAAAGCAAATTAATAAAAACAAATAATATATTATATAGAGGCTTCAGAAAGTATGCAGACCCCGCTCAATTTTGTTATGTTGCCCCAGATGCTGCAATTGTTTACATTTTTTGCTTTTTAAATAATCTATACCCATAATGCCAAATTAAAACCAGGAGCAGACAGAAAGGAATAATGCAAACATGGATCTTGGGGAAGACCACAAAAAAATGTCTACTGCACTAAAAGTGGTCTCCATAATATAAGAATGGAAGAAGTTTGGAACAACCAGGACTCTTCCAAGAGCCGGTCTCCCAATCAAACTAAGCAATCGAGTCAGAAGGGCCTTAGTAAGAGAGATGACCAAGAACCCGAGAGCACCAGGGATCCTGTGTGGAGATGGTAAGTTCCAGAAGGACAACCATAACTGCAAACTTCCACCAATCTGGGATTTATGGCAGAGTGGCTGGACGGAAGCCTGTTTTCAGTGCAAAGAACGTAAGGGCCCGCATGGAGTTTGCCAAAAAGCACCTGAAAGATTCTCAGTGAGGAACAAGATTCTCTGGTCTGAGGAAACCAAGATTTAACTGTTTGGCCTCAGTTCTCAACATTATGTCTGGAAGAAACCAGACACTGCTTATTATCTGCCCAATACCATCCCAAAAGTAAAGCATGGTGGTGTCATCATCATGCTGTGGGGTGTTACTCAGCAGCAGGTGGTGAAAGACTGGTCAGGGAGAAGGGGGAGCCACACTCGGGGTAGCTAATAAAATAAAGCCTTACCAGGTCCCTCCAGCGTCCTTTAGTGTCTTGCCTGTCCGATCCCATGCCCTGGCCTCGTCCTCTGCTTCCGATTGGTCCCGGGATTGTGCTAACGTTCCCCAAGAATTTCAAATTATTTTGTATTGGATTCAATCTAAAATATATTGAATCCAATACAAAGTAATAATTATATTATATATAATATATATGCTACTGTACAGTTATATTACACGTTTCAGTATTTTTGTTTTTTTTTGCACCCTTGTTTTAACAGATTTTTGTGTTTTTTATTTAAAGTTCATTATTACATTTATTAAATGTATTAAATATTTGACATATTTTGATGAGTTATGCCTAAGATTTAGATGCCTACAATGTAAAATACATTTTCATGACAGACAATGTACTGCTTTTAGACATCCAGACAGACAGATTTGTTATCCAAGATGGTGCTTTCAATTTGTCATTATGGGGTACTGATTAATAATAAAATTATGCTAGGTACTTATTAATAATAAAAAAAGGAATTTAAATGATTGTAGCATCAGGCTGCAACATAACAAATCTGAAGTGAAGGGGATCTGAATACTTTCGGAAGCCACTGTATTTTTTGTTGTGATGCCGTTGTAGGTTCAATCATACCTTAAATACACTGCCATGGGAAACTACAGACAACATACAATATAATATAGGTAAAAAGCAAGTTAGCTATTGATCAGTATAAAAGACAATAATGCAGTTCTGTATTAATTCATACATAACTAATTAAAACATATTTTTAACTTTAATACATGCAGTGTAAGTACCTGAATAGATTTGGTATTAGCTTTTTGTTGATCCTTTACAGCAGACAGGGAAAAGTAAAATTAACATTAAAAGCCAAACAGTTGCCCTCTTATGCAGAGGCCATGCTAATATGAGGAAGCAGTGACAGAAAGATGAGCTCATCAGTCAGCTGCTTCTCCTTTACCTGTCCAGTCACAGGTTAGGGGAGGGAAAAGACCTGAAAGTTTCATTTACCTGCAGCAGAATGAGGGTTGCTTTACATCCATACCAAGCCATTAATAAATAAAAGTTTTGATGGGGTTCTCCTTTCAAGAATTACCAATATAAAGTAATAATAAATACAACCAAACTCTGGTCTTATTACAGCTGTGATTCATAAGAAAATTCTAACAATTAGTTGCCAGCTTATCTCAAACAACTACATAATACCTTTATAACAAAAACAAAATGGAAGATCAGAGAATATAGTAATAACAGTTTTTTTAAGTAGTTTTCTAAAACTGTCAGCCTACCAAATATTTATAGGAGTTACTTACCTGAGCTCTTAGAGATATTAGCTTTCAGAAAGAAAGAACAACAGACTGCAATTATATGCTCATATGTGAAATGGGGCAATTTGCAGAAGTTACGTCTCCCTGGTAGTTCCTGAAATTAGCAACCTTCCTGTTGTACAATAAGACTGTTATGAGAGGAAAATTCAAATATTACAAGGCCAGTTTTATTTTATTTTATTTTATTTTAATGATTGATTTTAATGTTAACTGGTGTTATCTACCTTTTTGTTTTCTATTTACATTTTACATTTTGGATTTAATTAAAACATGCATTTATAATAGAACTTTCTTACAGCAATAGATTAATAAAACAATATTAGCTTCTTTCAGGTTGTCTGTCTATAACTGCAAATCTACACACAGGCATACAGAACAGAAAAATGCCAAAAAGACCTCAGTAGTGTTTGCAAGAAAGAATCTGGCATGATTGGATGTGAACACAGGTTACCTTAGGTAAGTTAAAAAGCACTCTGCTCATCTTGGAGGTTTATATGTTTGGTGCTGATAAGAAACCTTCTAATCTTTACACCCACTTTTATATCCTTGGTTTTGATATTTGTGATTCTATTATTTCAGTCACTGCTTGGAACATTTCAGCATTACTTCACAGTCACATTACTTATTTTATTATTTGTTTGTAACATCCTGGAAGAGATAGTTCCTCTTTTGGATTGGTCTGTTTTGCTTTATACTAGTTCTTTATTTTGGTAAAATTTTCTTTTGATTTGTGTTATATGGCAGCCAATCTACATAATACTACTTATCCTCTTCTTAGCTGGACATCCCATGTATGCTCCTGATTATTATTGTGCAAAACGCATTGAGAAAGGGGAAAAAAAAACATGTATAGGAGTTGAAGACGTTGAAGAATACTCTAAGAAGGATAAATGTTATTACAAATGTATGTACATTTGGTGGCCATTTGTATTAATCGGATTAAATTATTAAAATTTTTTGGATTTTATATGGTCATAGATAGGTTTTTCTCTTGTGAATATTGATGCCATTATAACCCAATTTCCTTTTTCTACTTATTTATTCCTGATATATTTGTCATTCTAGGTTCCTAGGTGGTTTAGACAGATGAAGTTTCTTAATGTGGGCGGCTGATTGTAAAAAAGTTTGTGGAGTCCCCATTATTACTGCTATCGGAGATATAGTCCAGTGGCAATGACTATGGCAGTAATATACTGTGCACTAATCAGTCCCTAATCAGTTTGTATCTGAGGTGCCAGCAAACGATGGGGGTTTGCTCTCTATTGTGGAGCTTTTATTTGTACTAGGGCCAGTAGGGCCAGTTACTAGAGAAGTAGGGCCAGTTACAACAATCTTATTTATGAGATAGATTTTGTTTTCATATTTGGGTGTAAGAAGATGGCCAATGGACCAAGTTGTCTATCTGCTCTCTCTGTTTTTCTAACCTTATTGTTTAATTTTTTATCATCTTTGTTTGTCCCAGATGTCATTACTATTTTTTGATAAAATATTACTTCTTTGGGTTAGTTTTGAACTTTCCTCCTGCTCGTTTGAGGTCACCTCCTCATGTCATGTCTCCATTTTATTATTTTTGCTCCAGTTTGCGTCAGTCAAACTCTGAAGTGTTTAAAGGCTTCATAACGTACCTTTTACTCTATTTTCTCTTTATATATTAGGTTCCTCCAGTCTCTTATGCTAGGTTTTATCTCTAGACCATTCACCATTTTTGGTGACTCATCTCTGATGAGGGGAGAGTTCCAGCACATAGCTTGAGTTTATGTTGGGTGATGGGAACCGTTGTTTGAATTGGCAGATATTTGAAGATGGTCAGGCTCCATAGTTGTATCCCATGGATAATAGAAATGTCATTTGCAGAGAGACTGCTAGACCTTGGTACTCCAGTCATGTGCCCTAGGTCTTCTACAAGTCACCTTTGCAGTAATTGTTGCCATCATCCTAAGAATGACCCTGTACACAAATATTGTGCAAATGTTTGCTGAGCTTTTTCTTTTGTCTAGTGCATTCATTTTTTATCCCACTAGGTTTTTTCCTCATAGTCAGAACTATCAACGACTTATACCTTAATGAAATGAAGAATTTTTCAATTTATTATTAAAATGCTTCTTTATTATTAGATTTAATTGTTTTTCTCCAGCAACATTTTACCCTAGGTGCCCAGGGAAATCATATAAGACCCCAACAACACACCTTCCACATCAAGTCCACTCAGTTTGAAGATCTAGGATTTTCGAAGGGTTGCCAAGCACTTTTTTAGGTTTGGCTTTTGAGTTAGGGTTTTTTTCATGGTTTGTTATACAAAGTTTCAGTAAAGCTCTGGCTTGAGAAAGAAATAAAGTAACAACAGAGATGTTGCTTTGACTGAAACAGTAATTTGCTCTTTACATCAATGTACTTTATATTTTTCTTCAATTTTCAAATTTCTAAAATAAAAAAACGGTAAAATGATAAGCTTGCCCTCTTTGTACGTTCTTGACTAAAATCTTATTCCATTTTTATACAAACGATTTTTTGTAGTTTTCAATTGGATGAGAAGGGTTTAGCATCCTTCAGGTTTTTCCAGAAAGTAACCAAAACTTCAATTTTTTGGAGTTGTGACAAGAACTGGAACAAAGATGAAATTGTCTGATTGGAAACACGATTCTGGTGATGAATGTCATAGAGGGGATTACCCTTTGAATTAGAGCTGCTTTTACTTCCTGTTGTGGCTATGGTACAGAAAGTGAATAGAAATCTTCCGAATAAGACTTATACCCATACTCTTTGGAGTTACATTTACTTTATTATGTAGTTTACAATACCTGGGAGCCAGAGACAGGAAATTTGCCTCCATTACCAGCACCCTTACTATTTTTTTGGGACCTGTTTGCAGCATGTTTGGACATGTTATTGTTTCCTTTGCTACAATACAATTGTATTTCCTAAACATCACCTTCATTATGATGATGTTCCCTACAGTATTGGATTTCCCCCAACATGGATAGCTATAATAAATACCATCTCCATAGTCATCCCTAATAATGTTGGAATTCCCCTATTCAGATATATATTTTAATCATATGAAGAAGACAAAATGGTGAAACATGTCAGGCATTGAGATGACTGCAGTCTTTTTCAGATATCTACCTAAGTCTATTCATAACCTTATGTATTGATGCATTAACTTTATTTTGTCTAGTGCTATTCTGGCCTTGCACATACTCATATTTAATTGTTCCTTTAATGTAAGTAAAACATTTATGCAAAATTTGTATCAAAAGCCCACCTTGTTTATCTTCCTTTCTGTTTCTAATGCATATATATATATATTTATATATATATATATATATATATATATATATAATACTAATGACATCACTTTTATCATTTCTTTCTTTCTGGTGTTTATTATGCAGATTAAAAAAAAAATATATATATATTTATATTTATATTATAAAAAAACTCATTAAAAAGTGTTTTCTCATTTCCTCAATTTAGGGAATATGTTTATTTTATAATATTTTCATAATGGTTATCTGATGTTACATTTCTTCCTCCAGGTTCACGTTGAGTGGGGAATGGAGGCTGCAAAAAAAAAAAATACAAATTAAATACATTATTCTTATGGTGAAGTCTTCTTTAGAAATGTATCCAACAAAACACATTGTATGACTTCCTGGCAGTCACAATGTTGTGCATATTAGATGTCTGGGGTGATGATATTTATCTCAGAACTAAGAGGATTCTTGGAGAAATTAATGTCCTTGTTGTATATTCAACAGGCTCACCCACCATTAAACCAGTCATTGCTCTGGTAAAAGCCATTCTCAAGATCATTGGGCCAGTTTTTACAGCTCATGAAAAAACTCAAGAACAATAATTAAAACACACCATGTATTTTATTACCTTTAGAGAGTTATAATAATCTGAAACTTCTTCTTTCACAAGATCTGTATAGTTGGCATCTGAGCATTGTAAATTCTGGGAAGGGGAAGAATGACAATACACTTCCTTAGGATTTTGGTTTAAAAAAAAGAAATAAGAAAAATATGGAACTTTAATGTAAACTATCTTGCAAAAATCAATATAATATATGTTTCATTGTACAAAATCAGCATGGAAAGAGAATGATGGTCATCCATGTGCACCCTTGCTTGTAAATCTTCCTACTCAGTCAATGAGCACCTTGCATGGCCCAGATTCCAGAAGGTAAATCCAAAATATCCATAGACAATATTTCATATTTACAAAAGACTTATTCTTTATTTGAAAAATTATTTCCGAAAATGCTATTTATAGTATAGTATTGTAAATAAATACAAAATGTAATTTTTATTTGCAGAAACACAATTCACTACCTTCAAACTGTGTACTTCCTGTGTTGTTGATGTGGGTGATGATGCCTGATGTGCTTTATATCTATGAAAAAATACATGAAAAAATTGTGATAATAAAATATAAAAGTATACATAAATATAATTATACATTTCTTCACATGAATGGTAAGGTGATAAAGAGACATATTTAAAATTTATACTCAAATACAAACTTAAACTACTAATGAAATATACATAAATTCATAAAATATAAGGTATATATTGTAAATATTAACCCCCCTAGCGTTCTAAATCTGTTCAAATTTCAATGCATAAAGTGTTCCAATTTTTTTTGCATGGAAATGTATTTTATGCTATAACTCTTAGGCATAACTCATCGATATTTAATGCATTTATTAAATTCAATAATAAAATTTAAATAAACAATATAATAAAACATGTCATATAAGTGTATAGTAGCATATATATATTTATAAATATATATATATATATATATATATATATATAATATAAATATATATATTTATATATATATTATATGTATATTTCTTTATATTGGACCCAATACAGCTATTCTGTATTGAATCCAATACAAAATTATTTGAATTTCCTACCGCTAAGTCCTGACTGCACCAACACATGTACCGACGTCACCGGGAAACCCCGTAGATCGAATCTGCACTTTGCAGATGGAGATCAGAGCAGCAGGACATGTCCCCAGGACCTGTGTGGACAAGCAGGACGTTGGGAGACAGCAACGGAACTGCTAGGGGGGGTTTTACTGCTAGGGGGGGTTTAATATAAATATGGAAATACAATACAGGATTATTATTACATTATGAAAACTGCAAAGTTTAAACAAATGCTTTAGTATTTTTTTTTTTACTCATGTAATTTCCTACCTGCAGTAAATACATATAACCAGTATGGATAGGCAGATAAATCCCAGTACCGGAAATAAAGTCATATAAATCATCTTCTTGGTACCCTCTTCATTGTTATCAGCATCAATTGCTTATGAAAAGTAGACAAAGAGTTATATAATCAGGGCATGATTTCCTATTAGGCTAACATTGCCAGCTATGAAAGACACAGAGATCACCAAACTCAATGAGCCATATAATGAAGAGAATAGCATGGCTGCATTAGAAGAGTACCTGCAAGGCTGCATTGCAGAAGGGCCAATCACAAGGTCATGTGACTCCCAGTCAGCTGCTCCACTACCACAGAGGACTAGAGTGTTTCACTGATGTACTTCCCCTGCTGGTGGAGTTGTGAACAACACCAACCTCTAGTCTCTTGGACTCCCTCTGGTGGTAGAGTAGGATGCAGCAGGTCACATGGCTCCATTCATCACAGGCCCTGCCCTTAAAAGGAAGTGAAGGGCAGTAGGAAGTTGCCTGAACAATGAGTTCCTTTGGCACTGCTTCCAGGTTCCTGTTGTTTGTTTCCCCGGCTCCAGATTCTTAGTGTACTGACCCCGGCTTGTTTCCTGACTACGCTTGTTTGCTGCCCATCCTGTCCTCTTGCCTGTTTCCTGACCAACCTTGTTCGCTGCCTGCCCTGACCTTTTGGCTCGTCTGACTACTCTCCTGGATTTCCCTTTGGCACTATGTTTTTGTTCCAGCTTGTTAGCAGTCACCTGCCTCTGTGTGCACGGGGGCTGCAACCTGGCAGTTGCTCGCAGTGCAACACCCTCACCTCTAGAGGCTCTGGTGAAGACCGGGCAGCTGCTTAGACTCTGCGCCCTGTGCACATATCAACTTACCGAGCTGGTGACATCGAGGGTCCACCATCCTGCCATGCAGCTACTGTGACAAATTGCTCAAAGAACCCCCAGCAACCTCTGGAAAAATCCCAGGGTTCCAGGTAACCCTGGATGAGAAACACTGCTATAGAGAGGTAGGCAGTCCTAAGAATAGAGTTTGTATTTTACTACAGAATTAAAGGAACTGCTAGCATGCATGGCTCATAGGGAAAAACACATGTTTTATGACAGTCAATAGAAAAATATCCCCATGGAAAAAATTAAACAAATACAAGGAAAAAATTATTTGCCAACCTTCAAGCTCTAGCTCCGAGGAGGTGGAGCTTCCAACTATGTTGTGAGCAATGCAGGAGAATGAGCCAGACATATCTTCATTGTTGTCCAAAACCAAGATCTGTCCAGTCTTATATATTAATTTATTTCCATCCTTGAACCAGGTGTAATGAGTCACATTGGGTTTGCTACTTACAAAGCTGCACTTTAGTCTAGTGGCTCCCCCAGCTTTGTAAAGCACAATGACTTGGACTCCAGTAGCAGCATCTACAGAACACATAAAATGTATTGTTCAATAATGTATTATGATCTAAAGGTTTGTCTCTGTTACTACTCAATATGATATACATACATTGCATGGGGATCCTTGTGGGTGGTGATTCTCCTCTCCCAACTTCATTAATTGCACTGCAGGAATAGGGCTCAGTGTCTTTGCTGACATTCCGCAAGATCAAGCTCTTCTGATCTTCAGATCTCAACTTAACTTTGCTGTTTGCTCGGTACCACTCATACGTGAGTGGAGGAGGGTTGGATTTGCAGAAGCATGTTAATATCACATCACCACCCTCTATGATGGCTTTGGGTTTGGGTAAGACAACCATAACATCTTTTGGTGCATCTGGTGAAGAAGAAAATATTTTTGCTTAAAGGGCATTTCCAGGGCAACAATTTTTTTTTCTTTTTCCCGCTTTCTGAAATTTGCATGACATGCTGATTTCTATGTATTTCAACAACAGAACACAGAAAAATATTTGTTCCACAATTTCCAGGTGTACTTCAGTCATTGCTGAAACAAATGTCCAAAACATGACAAATTGTGGAGGGAGTAATAAAGGTACAAAACTTACCAAGGAGCAAATAACAATACTGGATTCTTTAAAAAAAAGGGGAATAGGAGGTCAGTGAGTCACCAAAGGTGAGATATTTGATTTTCTTTAACTCCTTAAAAAAATAATAAAAAAAAGTTGTTTTTCAGAACCCAGAACACAAAACCAGGAGGTGAAAAATAAAGGAATCACACATACCCTTTAACTTTGAACTTTAATAGATCACTCAGGCCATCCTTCATACTAAAACATACTTTTCCCATGCCTAAATGTGTAACCTTATCTCTAAAATTAGCCCTTAGGATTTACCCTATTACTAAATATTTAAGCTCAAAAACATAACTCTTAACTTGAGCATGAACACCAAACACCTTAATCTATCCCATTACCTAACCTTTAAATATAACTTTTAATCTGACCCCAAAAGAAAAACCTCACAATTTATGCAAGCCTTATAAATGAACCATCAAAATAAAAATTACTTTTAACACGATCTTAACAATCTACACTTAGGTAAAATTGAATGAGTCCTCCTCTTCCTAAAAAAATACCTGCTGTTAGTAGTTGTAAAAATTAAAAAAAAAGTAGCTTTATACTTTCTCTACCCTTTTATATTATAATGTGTATGATATCACAGCCCTTCCAAGAAGATAACCAAGTAATGCAGAGTAGGCAAAATCTTGTGAAAAAAC
The DNA here is from genome assembly GCF_032062135.1 of Pyxicephalus adspersus. Taxonomy (NCBI): domain Eukaryota; kingdom Metazoa; phylum Chordata; class Amphibia; order Anura; family Pyxicephalidae; genus Pyxicephalus; species Pyxicephalus adspersus. Next base: position 5,595,701 of record NC_092868.1, read on the forward strand.
ACTCCCGTCCAAATCAAGAGGCTAAGTAGACCTAAAAGGACAACAGAGGCACCTAAATCTCTTCCAGATAGTTTGTATGGCAGCAAACCCTTAGCAGCCTGTCAGCCCTGCAATGGAAACACACAGAATACATACAAAGGATATTCAGTGTTGCGGCTCTCTGTGACGTCTTCCCGTTATGATAAGTTGCTGTGCATTGAATTACAGTTTTGTCATCCTCACTTGTGGGAACATATCTAAGGTGTAATATTTCTCTCCAGTATCCTCTAGGTAAAGCTTCAAAGTGTCTCTTGGTTTGGCCAGATTTGTTGTATTTCAGAGAAGGTGGACTGGAGCCACATGTGTGCCATACAGAGCATTCAATAGTTTCTGAATTTCCTTCAACCATTCTGTTCTTTCCAGAAAGTGCCGGTATGGGTGGATCATCTAAAAAACATTATTGTTACTAAAGTCATGCTATTGTTAAAGACAAATAAATAGAATATATTACATTTATACTTTAATTTTGGATTTTCCAAAGCATAACATACAAAATTGTTATAACTGTTTTTTGCAAGGAAAACTTTCTGTTCTCTCAGCGGTTTTCATAAGAATCCCCTAGCACAGGGGTCTGCAACCTGCGGCTCCGGAGCCGCATGCAGCTCTTCAGCCTCCTTGTTGCGGCTCCCTTCGGCTGCCGCGGGGAGATCTCTGATGGGGGATCCCCTTCCTCCCAAGACACTGCGGAGGAGGGGCATTCCCTATCGGGTGTTCTAATGAAAAAAATCTACCAGTGAAATAAATCTACCACGGGGCGTGTACAAATGGGTGTGTACAATGACATCCCCCTCCTTTGAACCCCAATTCCTCTGGAATGGGGAGATGTACAAAACCAAAAATGTAGGTGCAAGTGGGGGACACCTGTGACTAACACCCCCTAAAATTTAATTGTTAGGCTATCATCAGAACATAAAGAACTCTGCCCATCAAAAAAATCTACCGTTACACATTGCTGGAGGCACCTGAACCCCAATTTCTCTGGAACAGGAAGGGAGTACAGGTGAACAAAATTAGAGGTGCAAGTGGGGGACACCTGTGGCTAACACCTCCTAAAAACTCCACCCATCAAAAAAACCCTACCCTGTTACACATTGTTGGAGGCTTCTAGCACCTGAACCCCAATTTATCTGGAAACGGGGGTACAGGTGAAAAAAATCTGAGGTGCAAGTACGGGACACCTGTGGCTAACACCTCCTACAAATTCATAAAAACTCTGCCTATCAAAAAAATCTACCCTGTTACACATTGCTGGAAGCATCTAACATCTGAACCCCAATTTCTCTGGAACAAGGGGGGAGGCGGTACAGGTGACCAAAATAGAGGTGCAAGTGGGGGACACTTATGGCTAACACCACCTACAATTGAAACGCTAAGGCATCGTCAGAAAATAAAGAACTCTGCCCATCAAAATAATCTACCCTGTTACACATTGCTGGAGGCTTCTAGCACCTGAACCCCAATTACTCAAGATTGGGGGGTACAGGTGAACAAAATTAAAGCTGCAAATGAGGGACACCTGTGGCTAACACCGCCTAAAATTTCATCGCTAAGGCATCGTCAGAACATAAAGAACTCTGCCCATCAAAAAAATCTACCCTGTTACGTTAGAAGCCTCCAGCTAATGTAACAGGATGATAAGTTAGAAGCTGGAGGCTTCTAGGGGCATAGTTCAGTGTTTAATTTATTGCAAAGTAGGCCTACACATGCACACTTGTTGTAACAGGTAAAATTAAAAAAATATTAAAACTTTTAAAAGTTTATAAACTGTGTTATGTTTTGCGGCTCCAGACTATTTTTCTTTAGTGGAAGAGGAGGCAAAATGGCTCTTTTGATAGTAAAGGTTGCTGACCTCTGCCCTAGCATGCTCATGGCAAGTCAGTGTCTTCCTAGTGGATTAAAGCTTGGAAACGTCTTGCCCAGATACAGAGTCTATGAAATAAGGATACTGGTATTATAACTGACAATTCTAATGCTTGTCCCCTTCAATATTCTTTCCTTTCACAATTGAGAAATTATGTCATCTTGTTTTCCACTAGAAGGTGGAGTAGACAGGAAGGTGTGGAGCATATCAGTTTCTGGTATTTGATGTTTTTTTCTTTACTCATCTATTGACACAAAGCATGTTCCTTTAATCACTGATTTCAATTTAGGAAAAAGAAAAAAGTCCCAAGGTGCCAAATCTGGTGAATATGGAGGATGTTCCGGCATAGTAATGTGTTTGTCGGTCACAGAAAGTGCTGTGTGAGAAGGTCCTGATGAAGAATGAAACCAATTGCCCACATTTCTGCTGTCTTTTCCTAACTCTTTCACTCTTTTTCTGAACTTTTTTAAAATAATGTTGGGTCACTGTTGTGCCTTCTGGAACCTATTCTGTCAAAATGGTGTCTTAATGTCACAAAACACGATGAGCACGGCTGTGAATTCGGACTTTTGATTCTTATTGATGAAGGGGTTTCCAGTGACTGTGGTTTTGTTTCAGGATCATACTGGAAGATCCGGGTTTCCTCACAAGGGATGACTTTAGAAAAAAAGGTTCCGGCACCGCCTCAATTTTCTGCAGGTTGTCAGTGCAAATTTTCTTTGCAGCACTATACTTCTCAGGATTGCAGCACATGAAGGGAAACACAACAACATTAACTGTTGACTGACAACAAACAAATAGCAGAGAGTGTCATTGTTTGTCCTGCACGTTTAGGGAAGTTGCACATTCATGGCAAAAGATCAGAATCTTCTCACTGCTTTGTGATATAGATATTAACACTGTCTTGTTATTTTATAGATAGACCCATAATAGTTGCCAAAATCAGTCAATGTCCTATTAAACTCTGGATAAATAGTAGAAGGGTTAGAATCTTAGTCCTGGTTTCATTGTTGTCCATGTGCTTCTGGGGATGTTTCACCTTCTTTCCTGATCTGGTTACCAAAAACATGAGCATTCATTTTATATACTACGAACTGTTCTGATCACATTCTATTTCCAGGAACCCCAGGATAGGGTGACTCTGTAATATGTGCAACCTCAGTAGAGACAAAGAAATTTGAGGAATTTCTAGCTGTCAATATTCATTGACAAGTTTGAAGTCCCAGCACCTTTCTGGTGAGAACTGGGCTGCTTTGTATTCTTCCAGATCCTTCCTAAAAGACGGTCCGATGTGACTCTTGCCTGTGACTCTTTGCAGTTGAAAAAGCAGGGTAAGTATAGCACACAACCTATTGTTTTTAGGCACATTTTTGAACATACTACAACTAGTGATTTCTTCAAAAGAATGAAGCCAGGAAAGTATTGGTGGACCTTGATAAAAAAATTCTCAATAATGGTTCACTTTGTGTTCAGAAATAAAAAGAATAAAACTAAAAGAAAGTATGTGCTCAATTAAATTTATAGTTATATTTATAAAGGTAAGTATGGCACATGACTGCCCCCCTCCCCACCCAAACTCTGTGGCCATAGCCATTGTTTTAAGTGGCCAATCCACAGTGCGGCTATATTGAAATGTTTACCTGTGACATTTAGCAGGAGAATCATTCCACTTAGTGACCAAGCATTTGTTCTCTGATGTTCTGCAATTCCGGGGTAATAGTATTCCTCACTATCATCTCTTCTCACAGGGTCTATCCTCAGTGAACAGCTTTTTCTCCCACGTGCTAATGAGGTTCGGTCTCTGTATTCCGATAATACTGAAGAACTTTTTTGACTGTTAAAAATCTCAAGATACTGTTTTCGCCTATACAAATACCAAACAGTACTGGATGTCCCAGAATTATTCTGAGGTGAGAACACGCAGGGAATCTCCACGCAGGATCCAGCCAAACCAAAAATTATGTTAGGAAAATCCCATTTCTGACACCAACATTCTGTTAGAAGACCTGAAAATATATGTTACATGTTTATTTGGTTATATTTGTCAAGTTCTTTTCAATTAATTAATCTAGTTTACAGTACCTTGGAATAGAGTAAGCACCAGAACCTTCCTTGTGATAATCATTCTGTATTGTCCTGGTCAGTGACAATGTACAATCATGGATGCATCTGTAAAATTGTATATATGGCGTACATTAGGAAAAACAAAGGATTCAATTATATTGTGTGTGTTTATATATTTGGTGTAATTTATTGAAGCTGAGTTTGCTGGATCACCCCGGATTCTCTCATGATAGTCTCAGGTCTAGGAGAGCTTTATTAAATCAAGCCAATTGTGACCAAGTATGGTCCAAAATGTCTAGAAAGGCAGCGGAAGCGTGATACAAATTGACTAGAATGCAGATTGCAAAAGTCACTGACTCCAAGGAAGACTAGCGAGGAATGGTAGTCAGTCTCTCTTTAGCAGGCTGATCAGATGATTCCTCTGTAGGGCCTAGAATTTGAACTGCAGAAGAGAATAAGTGGGCCCACAGCCAACTAGTCCAGTTTTTAACTGCCACAATACCTGGTGTTTAAAACAATAGCTGGGAAAAATTACAGAAGGGGGCTGTAGCTGTGTTGGAAGTCTTGGGAGACTTTGTAGCATGCATATGGCTGCTCATTGACAAAGTGTTGTTGGTCTCTTTGGAGAGTGCTACAAGGACTCATTCTAGCCTTTGGCCGAGCCCAGATCTTCTCCGTGGACTTTATTGAAAGCTAAAGTAGCTGGATTCTATTCTATATCAGATTTTGAATTATTTTTCTGTTTGTGTTACCATTTCAGATATCCACCTATCACAATAAATATTTGGTGTTGTGATACAAAATAAATGGTAAACAGTCCAATTACATCCTAAGATAGATAAAAAAAATTTCCACAATATATTTTAATGTTGTGGTTCCTAGTGAGTTAAATCACTCTAAACATCACCAATGTTATACAGTCCTGACATATTATGCTGACAATCTAATGTCCCTACCATAGTCATATGTCTTTAATACAGTCTAAGGTCAATTTTGGAGGAAAGTCAATTAACCTAACTGCAAGTTTTGGGAAGGAAACCGGAGTACCCAGAGGAAACCCACACAAACATAAGGAGAATATGCAAACTCAATGCAGATAGTGTCCTGGATGAGATTCGAACTTGGGACCCAGCGCTGCAAAGGCCAGAGTGCTAACACAGAGCTGCCCACATGGGAAAATGCAGATAGCATACAATAAAAGCAAAGCAAAAAAACACAAAAAGCGAGCTATAGACCCAAATAAAAAACAACAATGCCACACTGCATTTATTCATACATAAAGAATTAAAATTAATTTTTATATTTAAATATACTTTAATTGAACCTAAATATCTATATAAGTTACTTACCTGCCCAGCTCATTAACTCTTGTAGATGTTAGCTCTCCGAAAAAAAAGAGACTGAAATTGGATAATGCTCATATGTGAAATAGTGCAATTTGCAGAAGTTACATCTTCCCGTATTTCCTGAAATAAGCAACTTTCCTGTTTTACGGGAAAAAAGAAAAAAACTGAAAAAGCGCAGGGTCAATTTATTGGTATATTTATTTTTATTGATCATTACACCTTTTTGTTCATTACTGTAATGCTTACCATCTTTAACTCTTTTATATATATATATATAAATACACTTGAGGTGCCTCTGTTTATGTATATTCGGTTCCTGTAACACTAACAATATATCATCAAAATAATTAATTAATTGGTGTCTTGAAGACTTTGCTTAGGCGCAAATAAAAAAAAACTTTCAATCTCTACACCCATTTTAGTATTAATGTTTGTGATTCCATTGTAACAGTCACTTCCTTTTCTTGGAAGGTTTCAGTATTGCTTCACAGTCGCAGTACTTTTTCTTAAAGCAGAACTCTCATTGAAAAAACAAAAACAAAATAACACTTATCTTTACTTTCACATATCCCTTGATCCCCCTGCATTCTGATTACATTTGGTTCCGTGCCATCTCAGCTTACTTCTTCTTTCTGATGTCGAAGAAACAGTGGGTGCCACAATTCTGTAGTCTTCCAATGGGTTCTTCTAATGTCATCTAACCTCTCACTGTAGATAACCTTTCCTCTTGAAAATGTAAAAAAAAAAAAGAACTGATCCCACTGCACATGCATGAGATTAACACCTTTTTTTTACATTGTAGGAAAGGCTCCTTTGCGCGGTGGCTCAGTGGTTAGCACTCTGGCCTTTGCAGTGCTAGGTCCCAGGTTTGAATCTCAGAAAGGACACTATCTGCATGGAGTTTGCAGGTTCTCCCTGTGTCTGTGTGGGTTTCCTCCCACATTCTAAAAAAACATGCAGTTAAGTTAATTGGCTTCCCCCCATAACTGACCTTAGACTGTATAAAAGACATATGACTATGATAGGGTCATTAGATTGTGAGCTCCTTTTAGGGACAGTTAGTGACATGACTGGGGACTTTGTACAGCGCTGTGAAATATGTCTGCGTTATACAAATACTGTACAAAAAAAATGTATTTGGACCCCTCTTGTGCATAAAAAGATGGCCAATAGCAACATAAAAGTGGTAAAACAAGTTGTCCATCATGTCTATCCTTTCTTTTTTTCCTAATCTTATAGTACATGTTAATAATTATATTTGTTACAGGCATTACTATTACTTTGGTAAAATAATACTTTCTAGGGTTAGTTTTGAACTTTTCTCCTTCTAGTTTGACGTCACATCCTCATGTCATGTCTCCACGTTCTTGTTTTTTTTTTTATTTACGTCATTCATACTTTAAAATATTTAAAAATTTCAATCATACTGTACCTTTTTACCTTTTCCTTTGGGTGATGTGCGTTGTGTTGGGATCCTTGGTTTTAATTGGCAGACATTTGGAGATGATCTGGCTCTATTTTTAGTTGCATCCCATGAATGGTGGAAATGACATTCACTTTATTATATTTAAAATATATATATATATATATATATATCACAGAAGCTCTATTTTTTTACTAATACCATTCCAGCAATAAAAATTTGAAAAGAATTAGTACTGAAAAAATGATATTTATTTTTTGGTGTTTATAATAATAATACTGACTCTGGACACAAGCTTTTACTACGGGTGCCATGAATACATAAATCCTTAGAGGCTCTTGTGTGCAATTTGTGAGTTGGCATAGAAGTTATTTTTGGGATTGTGGGGTTATGTTCATCCACCTCCTCTTTCCTGTTTCTTTTGACAAATTTTTAAAAAAGGCTGCCTACATGTAATTGGATGTCTATTGGCTTTATTGTCTCAACTGAAATTCCTGAAGAAGCAGATATCATCTGTGAAATACGCCAAATGTAAATAGAGACTCCATCATTTTATTCATGTTTTTATCTAGATTTGTAAATATATGCAATAAAGCTTGTATTTTGGTTTCGTTCCTAAATTGTTACCTTGATTGAATAGATCTGCCTAACAAGTCCTTACCTTTGCTTGGTTGTATAAAAACATATAAAAAATATTTTCATAAACATGTGCTTTTCTATTTGCACAATACAAGTATGTCAATTTTGCTTGTAAATCATGTTTTCATATTGGTTTTCATAATAGTTATCTGGCCGTACATTTCTTCCTCCAGTTGCAGGTCGAGCAGGGAATACAGGCTGCAAGAAAACAAATGAGATATAATATACTTATGGTAAAGTTTTCTCCAGAAAGGTCCCTGACAAAGCACATTGTATGATTCAGAACTTACAATCTTGTGCTTTTTAGGAGTCTAGGTTGTAGGCATTTAATTTACCACCAAGCGTTTTGTTTTTTTTTGGTGGGGGGAGTGCTCTTCTTACCATTGAAGTAATGGTTTTCAGCAAGCTTGCTCACTATTGAAATTACAAGACTAACAGCAATTACTTCTCTAGTCAAAGTCAATCTAGGAAGTTTGTGTAATGCGCCTGGGCACACAAACCACAACCAACTCCAGATATCCTTCAATCACGTTTTATTAATATCATAAAACATGACAAGGGTTAAGTCCAAATAAGCAAAGTACAGGAGGGTAAGGCAAAGGCAGGTCAAGAACAATCCGAGGTCAGGGCAGGCAGCAGGCAGAATGGTCATTAACAATCCAAGGTCAGGGCAGGCAGAGTTCAGGCAGAGTCAGGTTCAGACCAGGTCGCTATGGAAATGACAAATGGGATAAGCATAAACAAATACAAGGATGTTCCCAAGCACACTGTGTTCACAGAGGCTTATAGCAGGCAATGGTGTACAGGACAGGCTCTCCTTAAATCCCCGATTGGCCGCAGAGAATTCAAACTAACTATGTCCCGCCCTGCGGCGAGGCAGCTGAGTGCCACGCCCTCGAGTGGTACATGAGGCACGCATGGTAGCGCGCCCACCTTTTCCCACAGCACCCCTAGGACGTGCACTACTTTGTACATGCAAAGGAGTGCTGAGCACAGGAGTTTCAGTAATTACGTCCATACAGATGCAAGGGATGCCGCCTGGCTGAACAGTAGTTTGGCCAGGACGGATCCCTCCGCCTGCAGAGAGAGACACGCTGGAGCAGAGCACCAGCCTCGGCCATGCTGCCTGCTAGAGCGGCGTCTCCCTCTGCGGCTGGGATCCCCAGGGACGCCGCGGGCTCGCAGGACGGGTAAGTTCCTTACAGTTTGACAATTTTTCCAGCCCGTGAAAGTACCCAGGAAACCTCATGACCATAAACAACAAAGCAAACCTTAGGGGCAGCAAATAGCACTGATTATATAAGCTTTTATTAAAATATAAAAATTCTTCCAGTTCTTACATAGACTCTAATGCACAAAAGAGAGTAATAAAACCCCATCTAAAACATGTGGCTGAACAGATCACCATGGAATCCTTTCTGTAGCCAGCCTCAGGTACTTACGTAAAAAGGAGAAATATCAAACAACTTCCTTACTTGTAGTTGTTTATCTGGTAAAATACATATCCATATCTTGAAGGGGTCATTCAAGCAACCATCTTTACCACGCTTGCTAAAATTAATCATTGTTCATATACTTTTTGATGGTCACCAACAAGCAGCCACTGACCGCCTCCAACCATGCCTATTCATTTTCTATAGAGAAGGTACTTGTGGTCAGAAAGCAGTAACTTCATCTCCTCCAGCTGTCCACTGCGGTACACACGTGATTTTTTATTACCTTTATTGTCTCGTAATTGTTTGAAACTTCTGTTTTCACAAGATCTGTATAGGTGGCATCTAAACTTTGTAAGTTCTAGGGATGGGAAGAATGAAAACAACAGTTTTGGTTTTAAAAACATAAACTAAACTATCAAAACATAAAAACTTGCAAAAATCCAGTGATATTATATACTTTTGACTGTGCACAATCAGAATGGGAAGTCGAGAATGATGGTCAACCATGCACAAAATTACAAATCGTTCTATTCAATGAGCACCGTGCACATGCATGCCAGGACTACAGCTAGTAAATATAAAATATTCTTAGACAATTTTCAGTATTTACAAAAGGTATATTCCTTATTTGAAAAAATGACTCTTAAAATACTATTTGTAGCATTGAGTATAGTGTAATATATAAATATATATATATATATATATATATATATATATATATATATTTATATTTATATTTATATATTTATACATATAGCTGATTACCCGGCGTTGTATTTATTATTTATTTATTTATTGCAATCCTATAATATACAGGAAAAGGAGTTAAATAAAACTTTAGTGATTTTCTTGTCTACGGTGTTGTTTCATTTTTTTTGCCCTTGATTGCACTCGGGCAATTTCCCTACGGTTTCTGAAAGGCATTATTACAGGCCAGAAATTTGTATGGCATGTAAAATAAAGTATGTAAAATATAAGCAAAAGGCACACTGCCACTGAGCAATACATACACACATACATACATACATGCAAATATACCTCTGCCATATACCACAGCGCTGTACAAAGATCAGTGGTGCACTCACATGAGTCTGAGTCATATGTCTAGCAAGTTTGGTTTAAATGTCTACATGCATTTTCGAGTGATGGTGGAACATACATACACACACA
>NC_092868.1:5605819-5606374 GCF_032062135.1 Pyxicephalus adspersus
GATTTATATAGTTCTGACATATACCATAGTGCTGTGCAATGAAACACTGAGCTGAACCCATCAGTCTCTGTACAGAGGAGCTGACACTCTAATGGCCCCCCACAGTCACACACTAATATTATACATTTATATACCTCTGACATATACCACAGCGCTGTACAAAGATCAGCGGTGTCATATGTCATATATGTGTCATATGTTTTATATTGTAATCCTGTCCTAAAACCTGCAATGTTCAAAGTTTTAATAATTACTTTACTCATATGTGTTTTTTGTACAAGTGTTTTTACCCATATGTCAATTAAAATGCAATAACAATTTATGACTCAACATTGTTATAGACTTCAGTGTTCAAGTTAATTTAGTACCCAAATCTGGATTGAACTACATAGTTACATAGTTATTCAGGTTAAAACAACACGATCAAGTCGATCAAGTTCAATCACTAGGGAAATAAACCTACCGTATTTTTCGGACCATAAGACGCACCGGACTATAAGACGCACCAAGTTTTCAGAGAAGGGAAAACAAGAAAAAAATATTCTGAACCAAATT
>NC_092868.1:5607263-5629501 GCF_032062135.1 Pyxicephalus adspersus
AAGAAAAAAAAATGCCCCTGTACCTCTGCATTCGGACCATAAGACGCACCCTGATTTTCCCCCCACTTTAGGAGGAAAAAAAGTGCATCTTATGGTCCGAAAAATACGGTATATCCGATAAAACCTTATAGACATAGTTGATCCAGAGGAAGGCCAAAAAAAAAAAACCCTGGTACAATTTGCTCTAATCTGGAAAAAAATTCCTTCCTGATCTTGTGAGGAAATTGGATGTTTCCTGGATCAACAGTCTCTGTTATTTTTAAAACTATAATACTCTTAAGTAAGTGCTTTCCGAAATCATCTAGCTTTTTCTTAAAGAAATCTATAAAAATTGCTAACAGACCTTACAGTGAAGAATCCCTTCCTTATCTGGAGCTTAAACTTCTTCTCCCCCAGACGCAAAAAGCGCCCTCTTGTGCTTTGTAATGATCTCAAAGTGAATGCAGCTCAGCCAATCCAGTTGCCAGCCAATGATAACCGGTCATCATCCACCGGATAGATTGGCTGAGCTGTATGATTGACCTGTCATTGTCAGATATAGCATAAAGCCCAGGAGCTTAGCCAATTCAGCCAACAATGACAGGCACAACGTACAACATTGGCACCAAATCTGACCACTGAACACCACTGATGTTCAGTTTTCTTTGTTTTGGGCTGAGTGACAAAATTGACCAAAAGTGCAAGCCTACTGACTACATATGTTATAGGATATAAATAATTGTGAATAGACTTTTTTTGTTATGATACACAGATTTCTGAGAAAATGGAAAAGCAGAATTACTCATGTTCATTTAAATATCCTACCTGCAGTAAATATATATAACCAGAGTCAGTATGGATAGGCAGATAAATGCCAGTACCGGAAATACAGTCATATAAATAATCTTCTTGGTAATTCCTTTAGTTCCGGTATAACCTGAAGATAGATAGAGTTTATATATGTAAATTTAAAATCTCAAAAACAAAATACTATCAAAATATACTGGGGAACACTGAAATTACATATCAGATCCCAAAGAACAGAATATTCAAGTGGAACATCTTAAATGATATACACTGTGTGGTTCACTGAAAACACAAGGACGCAAGTGTGGAAACCAAAATCATTAATCCACTGGAAATCACACTGAATTCTCACATTAAAAAAATGAAATCACAGAATGATAGAACTTGCATAGATGTCATTTCATGGCTCAGTAGTTTTTAGGGCCCCTACATGCCCTATATGTACTACCGACAACATCTGGATGGGGTCCTGGGGAATTTCCTCCTAAACATCGATCAGAGCATCAGTGAATTCCTGGATAGGGTGAGGAGCTACTTGGCAGAGTCAGATGCACCCACACACAATGTCAAGGGGTTTTTATTGGATTCAGGTCTGGTAAATCTGGGAGCCAGTTAAGGTATCATATGTTACTTTATTGTCCAGAAACTGCCTACAAATGAACACATGAACCAAATGAACATTGTCCTGCACAAGAGAAACTCAGGGCCAACTAGACCAGCATAAGGCCTGACAATGAGCCTGAGGATTTCACCCTGGTACCATTAGTTAGCACATGGTCATACTGGATGAAGTTACCGAGAAAAACTTTCACCGTGGAGTCTCCAGACTCATTCTTGACGACTGCATATGCTTAGTATGAACACTCTTATCTTTGAAGTGAATGGTGAACCTTCCAATTATAGTGTTCTCTGGCAATGCCATTTGAGCTCCATGGTTTGAGGCTGTCCACTACAAGATGTCAGATCCCACATGCCACCCTCCTGGAGTCTGTTTCAGACCGTTTGGTCAGAAACATGTACAAGAACCCTGAGGTCATTTTTGAGTACTCTGCGCTGAACTTCACAGTTGGCTTTTCCCCACTATACCTTTGATTTGCAGAGAAACTACTTGCTGTTTTTTGTTTTTATTCACTTATATTTGTGAAAATAGGTATTTTTGTGGAAATCACTCCAAAATACATTTCTCAGTTATGTTTATCTCCGCATGTCTCATACCTTCCCTCAATTTCATTGCTTTAGCCCCAAAGAAATTCTTTGACATTTCTGTGTTCCCTTTCCCCATGCATGCCGTTATTCCTTCCTTCAACCCCTACACCATTGCTGTCTCCTATTATTATCATCCAGTATTTATATAGTGTCAACGTATTACACAGCGCTTAACAAAGTTCATAGTCATGTTACTAGCTGTCCCTCAAAGGGGCTCAGAACATCCACTAGTCTACGGCCAATTTGGGGGGAAGCCAATTAACCTAACTGCATTTTTTTGGGAATGAGGAAGGCAATCATAGTACTGTACATGTAGGAAACCGACGCAAACATTGGGAGAAACTGCAAACTCCATGCAGATAATGTCCTGGCTGAGATTTGAACCTGAGACCTAGCGCTGCAAAGGCCAGAGTGCTATAGGGGTTGGGAGCTGCTACCACAGTAGACAGCAGAAGGCTTACAACACTCCTGGAAGTTTTGAAGTCTGGCAGAAGCTGCAGAAATATAATGGAGGGCAGGTAGGAGACACAGTTTCAGCTCTTCTATTACAGGCAGCTTTCATCTAAAATTGTATGTTAATTCAACAGCGTTCCTTAAAAATATAATACTGATACCAAAATAATATTGCCTCTGACAAAGAAGACATTTAACTAAACAGCTTGATTAAACAAAAATACATTTAATACCAACCATTAAAATCCAGCTCTGCTGAGGTGGAGCTTCCAGCAGCATTGTGAGCGATGCAGGTGTAAATACCAGAATTATCTTTACTTTTGTTTAATACCAGGATCTGTCTGATTTATTCCAATACATTATTTCCATGCTTGATCCACGTATAATGAGTAACATTGGGTCTACTACTCTGGTAACTGCACTTCAACTCAATAGCCTCCTCTGCTGAGGGGAGTATGAGAACTTCAACTCCAGTAGCAGCATCTATACAGCACATAAAAATGGAATGGTAAATCATGTATTACATGGTTCGATCTGGTAATGAAGAATATTTTATACTTACATTGCAAAGACGATTCTCCTCTGCCAACATCGTTCTTGGCCATGCAAGTGCAGGGTTCAGTGTCTCTGGTAACATTCATGACTTTTATCTGATTCCTTGGAAGCTGTAAGTAAAGTTTGCTTTTCCCAATGTACCAGTCATAGCGGTCTGGGGGCGGATTAGATTTGCAGGAACATGTTAAAGTGACCTAATTTCCTACCATTAAGTCCTTACCACCTGAGAGGGTGACCATCACGTTTTTTGGTGCATCTAATAAACAAGAAGATTTGATAATTATAATCCAACACCATGTTTCATTGTTTTCTAAGTTAAACCTTCAAGAGACCTAGCACCTGATAATTTTTCATGTCAAGTCTCTGCATGCTATATAGAATAATATGTTATAGATATTTACTATCTCTCAGAGAGATCATAGTACTCCCCCAGACAATGGATTTTTTGCCCAGAAATATGGATCCACTTTTCGTGAGGCTTTATCCAGGGTCTACATCTACTTTCTAGACTGGGATGCTGGATCAGAAATGACACGAAAGGTGCCTGCACAGTTTTTGGCACCAATGTGCATGTTCACCAATGTCTGACAACAAGCCTTTGTAACTTACTATGGATATAATTTACAATATGAATCATCCCATAGGAGAAAGAAGATTGGGGAAATTGTTTACCCCACCTGAAGGAGACATGCTGCTGGTCGGGGAAACATACAGTCCATACAGGTAGAATCATCTAAGCCTAGGCAAAGTCACAAGATTGGAGCAAAATGTGGAAATCCCTTCTCTTTGTGTTTTCTTTTTAGTATTTACTTACCTTTGTTACTATAGTCTTTAAAAGGTATATGTACACTCCAGAGGATCCCTCCTTTCCAATGTCCTGCGCCGCCATGTTCTTCTCTTCACCAACAATATGTTCACCCAATCATATATATTTATATACTATGAGAATGGATGTTCAAGCCCTGAACTCCATAACAAAGCTCTTAGCTCTATCATCTGACAGGTGAAAGTTTAATTGTTTCACTGGTGATGATCAGGGCCAATGGTGCATTTTTGCCTCACTTAAGATATTCTGCCATGCAGTGTCCCATGAAATGCAACTTCTAAGAATTCCATGGGGTAGAGGCCAAGCCAAACCAAAAATTTATAAAAGGTATGCAAAAATTAATTTTCAATCTAATAGGTAACAGTTTATCCATAAGTAGGGTGCTTTCATGCCATAATCAGTAGGTATAGTGCGTTATCCGTATGACCTATCATACTTACATTTGATGTTAAGTGTCTCCATCCTTTCTGTTATTTTTCCATTAGGATAAATTGCTGTGCATTTTATTTTTGCTCCATCATCTTCATGTGAGGGAATGTATGTGATCAATAATGTTTCTTTCCATTCTCCATCAGATAGATCTTCAGAGTGTCTTATGGTTTGGCCAGGTTTGTCCCACATTAGGGAAGGTGGAGTGGAGCCACATGTGTGCACCACAAAGCATGTGAAATTAACAGGTAATCCATTATCAATTAATCTGTGTTCATAAATTCCATAAAGCTCAGGTTGTCCTGGAACATCTAAACAAATGCTTTGGTTAGTATCTCTTAGTTAAGTATTATTACATCTATAGGGCATTAAATATACAGTGTACTCCAGGTAGCTAAGAATTAAAAATGCTGTCTTTGCTGCACTGAAATCTAGGTAGTGTTGTCAACTTTGTCCCTTTTCCGCTATGTAATGAAGCTGGTTCAATGGTAAAAGTTGTTTTGTAATTATAACACATCATATGGGAACAATGGTTACTCCAGTGTTAGGCACAGAAGAATCATTCTAGGACAGAAAGTGAGCTTTGGGTGAAAACACATAGGCCATATTTGGTTTGCTTCAAATGGGTAAGTTGGAGATGCTTTTTTTTAACTGTGGGCTAGGGACAGTGAAAAGTAAACATTATATTAACATTTAAAAAAATTAGATCTTCCTCCTTTACAGCCTATCGTCAGTCCCACTGGACAGATGGATTAGATGATAATCTGCAACACTGGGACACCCTGGTTCTGCTGCGCTGTATTATGACATTTTCCTCACAGTATAACCAGGAATATTACCAACAATACAACGCCTTTCAAGAACAGGCCACGCGAACGTACAGATTATATATCCAACATAATGACAGGGAAGCTAAGAAATCCTGGCAAGAGGCGTAATTAAACTAATTACCCATGTAGCTACTCAAATTAAAACGCAAGCTCTTTACACCAAGCACAAGTTTTATAGATAGGGGAAAAAATTGGCACCTTACTATCCCAGTTAGCAATTCCATATGGTTCTAAACGCCACATATTAAGGCACGAAGAACCCATCCTCTAATACCCTTTACACATCACACCCGAAGATTCCAAAGGCTTTTGAGTCATGTTATCAAAATGTGTATTCAGCCCAGGAGACTCAACCTGATTTGCTCCCGCATTTGCTAAAAAAGACTAAACTATCAAAATTCACTACAACACGTAGGCAGCTGTTAAATGCAGCTGAAGTTCACCGTACAATCAGTACCCTGGCATCAAATAAAACGCTGGGTCCTGATGGATGTTCGGTGGAAAATTATAAAATTCTAGCCCCTGAAATCGTCCCTCTTCCCACAGTTTATATTTAGATCGAATTGTCCCATCATACCCTTTCCCAGACTTTAACGAAGCTTACACGACAGTAATCCCTAAACCGGGAAGAGATCCTGGGCGCGGAAAAGACATTCAATAAAATTGAATGGCCACTGCTTAATGCTATATTCTCCACTAGAGACTTTGGATAGATGTTTTCCTCTTACATTCAGTACATTTATCATTGCCCATCTACTAAATTATACATTAATGGGGTTTTATCAAATCCCAGAAAAATGTCCAAAGGAACTAAACAGGGTTGCCCTCCTTCTCCAATTTTGTTTAATTTGAAGCATTATCGGATTTTGAGGGCATCCAGGTAGGCTCACATACTCCTAACTGATTCCGCGGATGACTTGTTATTGTACATATCTAATCCCAAATGCAGCCTGACCTCTTGGAATTATTTGCCTAATATGGCCGTATATTGGGATATAACTTCAACCTAGATAAATCTAAGGCTTTATACTAAAAAAGTATGTGCGACCAACATGAAGTAAGGGTTACCCGTTATGGTTTATGGTGCAAGGAGAAGATACAGTACCTGGGAGTTCAAATTACTAAAAACTCCTTTAAACTATATGCACAAATTATACAATCGACCATCAGAGCACTTAGTGAGCAGTTGAGTAACTGGTCTAAGCTGATGCTCTCACACTTGTGAAGAATCAGTCTAATAAAAATGATTGTTTTTCCCAGAGTCCTATATATTCTTCAGACTCTGTCCTTAATGATTAAAAAATCTGAGCTTAAAAGCATTTATAAAATATTCTCTGAATTCTTATGGGGTGGCAAACAAACCAGACTTAGTCTTTGTATCCCACAGCAATCAACACAGAATGGAGGTGTTAACTTTCCAGACATTGAACTGTACAATGCAGTCTCAATTTCTCATTACGTTAAGGATTGGTTGCATGACACCTGTATATATGCTGATTCAGCACTGGATCAACAATTCATATGATCATAACAATTCGTATGATTTACAAGGAGCACAGATAACTAGGGGAAGCTGGAATTTATTATCTACTCTTTCTTTAGTAGCTAAAATAACAAGGCTACATTAATGGCTGGACTCGGAACAGCCTAAACCCAGGCTTTTTAAAGAGAAAATATGCTGCCCCAGATTCTGCTCCAGTGCAGTCTTTTCTAACTACCAAACCTACCTATTTATTGCTAAAAATAAATGTTTACCTGTGACCTGAAGCCATAGATAACTTTTACTTAGAGACCATTCTTCTGTAAAAACCCGCCTTTCTGCCATTCCTGGGTAATACTTTTTCGCATCTTCTTCTCTTACTGGGTCTATCCTTAAAGCACAGCTGTTATTCCCAGGCATCAGCGAGGTTCTGTCTTCATACATTGATAATACTGAAAATCATGTTTGGATGGTAAAATCCCTATAGAAGGCTCGCTTACGGTATGGAAACCAATTAACCGTGTATATCCTAGATTTCCAGTATGGGAAGAAAGTGCATGGGATCTCCACGCAGGATCCAATCAAACCAACCATACGAGATGGAAACTCCCACCTCTGACTCAAACATCCTTGTGAAAGACCTGGGAAAAAAAGAAAAAGTTACTTTATTTTTTTATTCTACCCATAGAGAAAAAATGAAGCTGCTATTTCTGATTGGGTTGACTTAGTAGGAACGAGCATGATGTTGAGAAAAATTATTTTATTGCAATATTGGTGTAATTCATTGGAGTCAATAGAAAGGGGAAATTAAAGTGAAAGAAAACTGCAAAAGAAAAACTCATTCACCTTTACCTTTGCAGATCCGTTGATCTCTAGCACAGTATAACAATTTTTGGATAACTTTGCATCCTGGCTCCCACACATTCTTTCCCATGACTTGCAATGGATGAGCCCAACCTTCCCTCTTCAGCCAAACTGCTCTCCATTACCTCATCATTTGGACTCACTCAGAACATCAATGGTACCACACACATAGCGCTCCCATTCACATGCCCTCCCATTTACCCCCCATATTCAGAACATTTCCAGGGCCTGTCACTTTCACCTACACAACATCTCCAAAATCTGCCCCTACCTGTCCCCTGAGACCACCAAACTTGTACATCCTCTTATCATCTCTCGTCTGGACTACTTTAACCTCCTCCTCTCTGGTATTCCACTAACCCTTTTTTTTACTGTCCTCTACAATCTATTATAAATGCTGCAGCCAGACTCATCTATCCTTCCCCCTGCTCCTCTTCCACTGTATCTCTTTGCAGATCTCTACACACTGGCTTCCATTTCACCTTAGAATCAAATTCAAGCTCCTGTGCTTTGCCTTCAAATCCTTCCACAGTTATTGTCTCACTTACATTTCTGACCCGGTAAAAAAAAGTACTCCCCCAGCCTCTCTCTCCGCTCCTCCAATGACCTCCTCACTCATAACCTCATCACACACATGGATACAAGACTTCTTTAGAGCTGCCCCGACTCTCTGGAATGGTCTTCCTTGTCCTATTCTATTCGGCTTGCTCCTACTTTCTCCTCATTTAAATGAGCAGTCAAAACCCATTTATTCAAACTTGCCTACCCATCTTCTTCTGTCTTTTGAAACCATCACTACTTCCCACCACTACATATCTATCCTATTGAGTGTAAATTGACCCACCTACTAGATTGTAAGCTCTTCGGGGCAGGGTCCTCTCCTACTGTATCACTGTCCGTATTAGTCTGTCATTTGCAACCCCTATTTAATGTACAGTGCTGCGTATTACGTTGGCACTATATAAATCCTGTTTATTAATAATAATAATAATAATCTCTGTGAGGGTTTCCCGAATCAGGAACACAGAGGGGTGCCAACTCTCCCCTCACTGTAAATGTCAATAGAAACAATAATGAAAGACTATTCCCACTGACAATCGTCTCACTTAAGGTTTAAATGCCACTGACTGTGCTGTTCAATGTCCTCCATGCTCAAAGCTTGATATGAGAAAGCCAAGTCCTGCCTCCACCAAGATGACCACAGAAACACTGCACAAAACAAGTCAGTAAAGGGGAGCCCTCAATAGACTTTTATTAAATTGTTTTAAAAATAGTCAACAGCACATCCCAAAAATGATCAAAGAACAAGTAGTTTTGGAAAAAGTTGCAACAAATTATATTTAGTGTCAGTCTATTCACCCCACCAATGGGCCTGATTTATCAAAGCTCTCCAAAGCTGGATAGGATACACTTCCATGAGTGAATCTGGGTGATCCAGCAAACTTGGAATGGATCTGGTCCAGGATTAAAAACATTTGCTAAAAAATAGCAAATTACTTTAAAGAAATCAATTCCAGGTTTCCTAGATCACCTAGCTTCATTCATAAAAGTGTATCCTCCCCAGCCTTTAAGAGCTGTAATAAATCAGCCCCAGTGACTCAAAGTCACTCAGCAATGCAGAATTACAAAAGAGCAATGGCAGCTTCTTTTCTACCGGAAACAATTGCTTTAAGTAAACAATTAATCTAGTTTACCTTGAAGAAGGACAAGGGCCAGCAGGTTATTTGTGATAACCATTGTGTTCTAGGCTTGTCATTGATTCTGTGTGGTCATGGATGCATCTGTAAAATCAAATGTCTTATTTTAATTATGGTCAATGCGAATGTGAATTTGACAGCAAGCATTAATATTTTCAACAATTTCCAATTACAAATCCTGCCATTCTCCGTGTAAGGTGACCAGGCTTACTTACCTTACTGTATCTGTAAAGAAGCTTCATTGTCACCAAGGGTATACCTGGAAATTAGTGATCTCCCTCACATAAACATGTGTATAGTAATTTGTGTTTTTTTTTTATTTTTGCTTATTCTCCATGAATCCTTAAAATGCTGTGCAACCCTAGTATTGGGTTATCCATACTGACCGGCCTCAAGCCTACCAAAATAATTACCCTCTTGGAGCGCAGCTGTGGTGGAAATATGTTCTCTCTATAGATACTTATATAGATTCTGACTTATAAATTGTTAATATCAGCTGACATCTGAAATTAAAATGTTATACTTAAGATACTTAAGAGTGACAATTTTTTGTGATTTATATTCATTTTCATGCATTATTTTATATATGTAATTTGCTAACGTCTTTTTATATTACCAGTGTAGCATAATTTCAGAACCATAATTCTTGTTGCTTTGATCAATATATGTGCCTTGGCCAATATTCATAATGTTTTTTGACCTAATGAAGCAGATGTTCCTTTGATCTGCCCACACTGAATGTTACCATCATATTGTTTTTATGGTTAGTAATGTGTGTATGTTGGTATTTTGTAAATGTATTTATATGTATGTTTAATATGATACCCTAATACATTTATTTTTGTTATTTTTGTTTTGGAATACATAAAACCCAATTTTGGTGTCCTATTTTCCTATATACCGATTTATAGAGATGCTAACCACACCAGAAGTTTTTGATCTCTTTTCCAGGCCATTTATCCATTCTTCAGATTATTCTAAGCCAGACGTTCTCATTTAGGAGGTTGCTGGTGATTTGTTGAGCAATGAGCAATTTGTACTACTCAGTTCAGTTTTCCTGACATCAATGGTCTTTTTGGCAATCATTCTTTTTCATGGCCAGCTCGGTAAAAATCATTCTTCCCACTGATCACTACACTAATGTACTGTAAGCTGTGGATATAGAGGTTCCCTGAAGACTCGAAAGTTATTTTTAAGTTTCTCTGTGTTAAAACATTCGCGAAACACTGATCTAAGCTAAAGTATTAACCCAAACGGACATCCATATGTTCACATTACCATTCATAAATATGCATGCCTAAACAATACATTAACCATGTAAAACTATATACATGTATAATCATTTTCATAAACCAGTTAGGCTCTTTAAAAGTATATATTAGTTATTTACTTACTTACATGACAAACTTTTCTTCTACTTGTTGTAAGATCTCAGTTAAAAAGAGTAAAATCCTCAATTACAAAACATTCAGTAGCAGAAGTAACTCTTTTTATTAGTTTCCTGAAATAAGTAACTTCCCCCTTTGTAACCATGGTTGAATTTACAGTCATAGGTCAAATTTTTAGATAAAATAGTTCAACTGCTAGCTATCACAAATATCTAATCAGCAAAATAACATGAAAAAACTTGAGCATGTAGATATTGTCAGGATTACTTTTTGAGGTTCAAACCAAGCATGACTTTAAAAGTGACATGGTTGTTGATTTCAGGCAGGTTATTCTGAGAGTATGCTGAACTGCTGGGATTTATACCCACAGTCATCTATAGGGTTTAGGATATAATATCTATTCCTCAACTGGAAAAAAGAATCAATGGTTTGCCATATCCCTCACTAATATTAACAAAGGACAAACCAAAATATATATAGGGGATTACTAGCAATAATTAATAAATTATAATTACATTTTTTTTAAAAAAGTATAGAAAACAAGTTTCCAAACAGTAACTTTATATTAATTTATGGACACTGTACAAAACACATAATTAAAAGTCTCTGCTTTCTGTCTTTATTAGACAGTCTGATAGCAGTCTGATAACAACCTTTGCTATATTTTAGCAAAAGCTAAAGAATATAGCAACATAAAATAGGCGTCAGTAGCATTAGGTTCAGGCTATTTCAAATCAACTGCATCACCAATCAATGGGTAGAAGAGCTAAATCCATAACCATATGCCAAGATGTAGGATAAGGCTTTTTTCAGGCATGTATCCTGATGCTGGATCCACGTACATAAAGCAGTAACAAGCAGGCTAGTAGCAAGGCGTACTTGTTACTACTTTATATACTTTATGCTGTTACGCTTAAAGGGCTTTCCCCATTCTTTTTGCCATATTTATTATATTATATAATATTATATTATAGATTGTGGTAGAATTAGATATGTGATACCAAATTCTGAGGGTATTTGGCATCATCCTTCTTATCTATGCCTGGAAAATGAAAAAGAAGACCTGGACAGTGACATAAGTAAATGTGTTACTGCAGAATTACAGCTCTTAATTTGGGATCCAGGTGCTAAATGTTCTGGAAGGAAAGGGTGGGCCAGGCACTCCTCTTTTTTCCAGGCCAGAAATTGAGAATGGCGCTGGGGCACTTGGCCAATAATAATATAAGGAGCAGGTCTTTCAGACTAGGGGGAGTTTCAACATGAGGACAGGTGGAGAGGCTCTGTGCAGTTTGTATGCTGTGAGAGGCCAGGAGGTCTCCTAAAGTTGAGGTGTGAGGGACCAACAAAGAGAGTGTCAGAGAGAGGTGGCTAAAGTTTGAGATTATTGGTGTCCACAAACCTTTGGCCATCTAGATATATCATGTGTATGGGTGAAGCTGCTCTATTAATGTTGTCAGTCTTCTATGTTGAGTGATTTGGTAGCGTCATTAACCCCACTTTCTCTGTAGCTAGATCCCCATTTGACCTGTGACTGGACAGTGAACAAGTTGCTGCACATGTTTCTATTACTCTACTTTCACTTTCAATCAGCATGCTCAACAAAGAACTGATTGGGACCGTGTGCAACTTGCACGGCTTCTGCTTCTCCAAGTATAAACTTGAGATGAAAAAGGCTTATAACAGGTCATGGCTTTCCTCCATAGGCCCAAAAACTGTCTCTTTGCAACCTGCAAGAAAAACCCCATCTACATTGTGGTTTAATGGAAACCAGAACTGTGGCCAACCAGCTCAAGCAGGTTGCAAATATAGCCCGCATAGGTCAACCTGGCTATGGGAGGTTGTAGGCTAGCAGACTTCAGAAGGGGCCATAGAAGGCAAAGAGAGAGTAAAAGGGAAAGGGAAAAATAGTACTCTCTTCCAATAAATACAGATAACTTTGTTGGTATTCTTGGTTTGTCACCATGCAGATAGTAGAACTGTACTTTTTCCAGCAGAACTTAACGTAGAAGTTCGCATCATTACTTGAGAGTTGTAATTGAGTTGATTCACTAAAGGAACATAAACCATCCAATCCAATTGGTAATCAATAGATTTCCTTGCACCCACATTGCTCTGTTAAAAACTTTATGTTTTGGGTATAAAGGGGAAAGGTAAGAACCTACCGTTTCAGATTTGTATTTCTTTTTATTTAGCATGAGCAGCCTAGTTGAATACTGTAGTTTTATGTTCTGGGGCTGCTGACATTACATGCATGATGGAGGCATTTGGCAGTCTCAGGGCTTTTGTATGTTTGTCAAGAGAGGCTTTTACCGGTAAGATGAATAAAAAAAATGTCTGGCGACATTGCCTCTTCAACTTTTTAAGATACTTTGGAAGGAAAAACTCTGCATGTGAATTCCAAAGATTGGTAGCTCACCAGTCCTTAGATATGGTGGCTGCACATCTACAACATTATAGACACAGAGAGGAATCTTGACCTGCCTTATAGGATCACAGTGGGGTCCCAGCCTATGTGAACATGGAACTTCAATAAAAATGAACTGCACCATGCATTTAGAACAAGCATAAAACAATGATAAAAACATAATTTATCTTTGTATGTAGTTTAAAAACAAAATATTTCAGAAAGCAGAAGCAGAACATACATTTTAATAACAACTTTCTTGCAAAGAGTTACCTGCGCCTTTTGTTACTGCTTTTTATGGTATAGAAATGTCTCCATCGCTCACTGGTCAGATAATGTAAACTGCAACCTAAAAAAATGCATGTTGCATTTTATTGGCTAGAGATTTAAAGGTTGAACTCACCTACATTGAATGCCTGCTTTCAGTTGATATGATTGATCTAAAACCAACATCTTTACTCAAAGCTTCCCTGTTTTTTAGCAAATCAACCCCAATATGTTCCTAGGGAAAATGAAGAGACCTGGTGTCCCACTTGCAGTCTGAGGGCCATGTGAAACATTTTGGTGTTTTTATTTCATTCTCTGGCAGCTTCCGACCACGTCTCTAGCCTATAAAAGTTTTCTGAATCATTGTAAATAATACAAATTGGGTCTGATTTATTAAAGTTTTGAGAAAACAGACTATTATAGAAGAACCTGGATAATGGATTTCTTCACCAATAGTTAACAGATTACAAATGTTTTCCATCCTGCTCCTTATCCATTCCATGTTTGCTGGATCACCTAAGTTCTCCATGATAGTCTACTTTCTCCAGTAATAGGGAACTTTATTAAATCAGGCCAATTATATGTTGTCCTTTGGGGCTATCAGGACCCCAGTATTTTGTGGACCCCTATACTTTGTAACCTGACAACCATTAAAGTTCAAATTATAATAAATCCAAGGTCAAAAAGGTACCAAAAATGCCTTTTGATATGTCTTTGTCACTTTCTCTGCTGTTAAACTGATACCACAAAGAGATTTATCTGTCTTTCTTTCTTTTAACTAAAAATTAAATTGAACCCAATAGATTGTGTCTTATTCTTCTGTTCTTACTCTTTTGTCAAGGTTTTGCACACTTAATTGGTGTAGGGATCTACATACAACCATAGAAGGTGGCTAACAGCCAAAGTGGGTGCATAGAGACTGGAAATAATATCAATAATACTAGATGGTGCTGACTGCACCCCAGCACCTGTGTTGTAGCATTCTGGAATGCATGGCAACATAGGGTAGTTTATTATGTTTACATTTTATAAAACACAATACACTAACGCACCCCATTGGCATTTTCCAGGGTCCTCCAGTGTCCTGCCATTCACAAGCCGTCTCCCCTTCATCAATCTGTCCCCCGCGAGTGGGCCGTTCCCACTGGGAATTCCTGGTGACTTTGGTGTGTACAGCTGTCACTAGGGGGGCAGTGGGAATTTCAAATTATTTTGTATTGCATTCAATACAAAATAACTCTATTAAATGCAATACACTAAAAAAGTACATTGTCCCTCATGTAATTTACAGAATATGATAATAGTATGAGTATAATAAAGTTTGGAACACAAAATCATGTCAAATTTTATTATTACATTTATTGCTAAGTTTATTCTTTTTATTTATTTACTTATTTTTCATATGATTTTGTGTTTAAAACTATTATACTCATACCATTCTATTATACTGTAAAATAATTTTTCATGAAAAACAATGTACCACTTTTAGACTTTTAAATCAATCAGTATTCAAAATTTGCCTGAGCAGTTCATGTTTGCTTATATTCTAAAATCAATTTGCTGCTCATCTCTCATCTTTTCAGCATTCTGCTAATTCCTAGTGTTGAAGTTTGCTGCCTTTTGTACATTCTGCTTTTCCTTCACTTCTAGAAAGAAAGTTTCTGTTTTCCCAGTATCAATAGAGGGAGTGTTTAATTCCTGTGACCTAACACCTAGTGAATTTCTCATAAAGCTTTAATTATTAATTCTTTAATGAACCTTTCTTTTACTCAACTTGTCTACTCAGCAGTGTTGGAAGAAGAACCAATAGGAGTTTTTCATTCCCAACCCATCCAAATATTTTCTGTAACTTTACCTATCTCAGGTGAAAATATAATAGATTAGAGCTTTACCAGTCCTTGAGGCACATTTTTTTTTAATGGAGGCATTGTTGCGTGTTTTTAAATTTTTAAAGCCTCCAATGATGTCATAGGTGTTTCCACACTTTATTATGAAAGCTTCTATTGAACACAAGGGAGGCTTTTCTAAGCGTTTTTAGCAGAACTTTGTAAGCTGGAAGCCCTCTGTCATAAGAGATCTCTGCCACCCCAAACTGAGCAATTAATACAGGGGTACACAAAACCCTATCACGTGGGTGCAAAAAACATGCCAATGCTCTGCTATGGCTGCTGGGAGCTGTGTCCCCATATGACCTGTCCCTTGATTCGAGAGATCCTATGGAAACATCCTGTAAGTGCACACTGCTCCCTGGAATCTCTATCGGGGCTATGGCACGTTAGTGCAGAACACATGCCAAAGCTCTGCTAGGGTTTCTGGGAGCAACGGCTTCATACAACCTCTGTACTGATTTCCTACAGTTAAAATTTAAAGTTTTATAAACACTTGTGTAAAATGGTGACAAAGCCTGCTAAAACACACAATAGGTGTTCATAGGAGTTCTTCAGCCTTTTTAGGCCAGCTTTAAAACCCTTGTAAAAATTCATATAAATGAGGTAGGAGCATTTATATGCATTTTAAAAACAATCTATGCATACCTACCCCATGGGATGGAAATGTGGGATAAGCTTCTGGAGCAAGGGGTGCTAAATGACTTTTTCATGATATTCCGAATGACCCTAAAGAAGATGAGTTTATGACGCTACAGAATTTTGCATACTGAGGGAACACCATGGTTGGAAGCTCCTTAGTAAATATAAGAGTGAGTGCTTATCATTTAATTTATCTCTAGATGGGTCATTGATTGATAAAGAGACCTGGCATAAATAACCTCCTGGGTATTTCACTGATGTGTGAATTTCTGTACCAAAAGGGGGTACATTGTTTTTCATGAAAATTGAATTTGAATTTCCCGCCACGCCTTCTGTCCATGGGCGCACGCACCAACGTCATCAGGAATTGCCGAGGGACGCGTACGCAAATGCCGAGGGAAGGAGGAGACGGGCATCCGACGCTGGAGTCAGGCTTCTACGCTGGAGAACTCTGTCGGAGGACAGGATCCAATGACAACACACTGGAGGATTCCAGCGACACCAAGTACCATATATACCCATGTAAAAGTCGATATGTGTATAAGCCGAGCTTTCCTATTTTTACCTTGGAAAATATATAGGCCGAGGGTGGGAAATGCTGCAGCTACTGGTAAGTTTCAATATTGAAAATAAATACCAATAAAATTGCATAATACAGCCATTACAGCCATAATTGAGAATAATAGTGAGAATTTAGTTGTTAGGTAAGTATACTACTAACTGTACCTAACCACCATGATTCTGTCCAGAAAAAGTTGCTGAAAACGGTACAAAACGGTACTGCATTCAGCCACACTCCCAATAGCGTTCTAATTCTCTCCATATCTCCCGGCAAAAAGCATTACATTTTGTGTATGGAATTGTTTTTCTACATTGTAGGCTATGATTCTTATGTCCAATATTTTATTTAAAAAATTTAAAAAATGGCCAGTGTATAATGTAATATAACTGTACAGTAGCTTGCATAATATATGTATAATATAATCATGTATATTTATTACATAAAGATTTCTTTGTATTGGTCTCAATACAACTATTTTGTATTGAATCCAATAAAAAATGATTCGAATTTCCCACCCTGCCTCCTGCCTGCACTGACATCACCTGGAAACCCCAGATATCGCCCCTGAAGATTCAATGAAATCCGCGCTCGCTGGAAGCGTGAACGTACGCGCGGCCAGCGATCGCGGATTACCGCGGTCCGGACTCGAGTATGCGCGTACACGGCTTCTTATTCTTTCTACTAATGCATAGCGAATGTAGAAGACGCTGTTGATCCTTTGTTGCAACTATTGGAAATGTAACTGTACAGCATTGCACTCCATGAAAACATTTATGGTGTAGTACAGGCAATAGTGCAGAACATTAGTGTTTAGTGTAGATTAATAATTGTTACAAGTTATATTTAGCCATATAAGAGAGGATAGGTCTATGAATACAGTAAGTGCAAATGTATTATTCAGCATTTATGGAAGAAGATGGAAAGGTAACTGCAAGCACAGATGTGGTATAAATGAAACATTTAGGAATGACGCTAATGACACATTGAAATTGTAATCTGATTGATGAAATGATTGAAATGGTGATCAAATATTAAAAATAACTGAGATTATTACCATATGTGGCTCTGTGCTGAGAGATCTGTTTTTTATTATGATACAAAAAAGGTTCTTCTGGTCTAAAAAGCTGTTTACAGTATACATTGGGGTTGATTTTAATAAATATAAGTTTTTTAACTTAGCAAAGCCAATTTTCTTTTGCAAGGTATATTTCGTGGAGCATGGTGAATAAACCGAAGCTCTGCTGACTTCATCCATCCAACCCATTGCAAGTAAAACTTTTGTCTGTCTTGCAAGTAATTGGGAATTTTTTGCAAAGTGAATAAACTGCCTTCATTAAACTAGGTGAAAGATCTAGTCCAAAATAGAAAATTCACCTTCAAATCAACAGCTTAATATACTTTAATAAATCCACCCCATTAGTGCACCCAGGTCAGGTACAGTGTACATCATTTATTTTAGTTTTGAATAGAGTGAAGAAGGAAAAGAAAAGAAAGAGAAAACAGTTATTTTGGCAGTTCAACTTGTAGCAAAGTGTCAAAGAAATTTTAACAGCGATACATAATTATCTTATATACCCAATTAGTAAGAAATAGGTCAAAAGCCCATTTAGTACATCATGGGCCCTTCTCCTATACATTAGGTTACCTACAGTAATAGAAAAATTGATAACATCTCACAGCCTGACGCGCTTTACCTCTAGGCTTCCTCAACATCCTAAACCTGTCGGGATATGATACGTTATTTATTTTACTTTTACCATCAGAAAGCCAATGTATAGGAGAAGGTCCAATATGTAATAATGTAAATGGGCTTTGTACATAATTCTCACTAATGGTATATAACATTTGTATCAATATGTTAGATTTTCTTTCACACTATAATACAAGTTGAACTGATAAAAAATCTGTTTTCTCCTTAATCTTTGTTTCATTTTATATCTCAGTGACACTATGGGGTTGGCAAAATAACTTATCCATGGGAAGGGAGATATCTGCTTGAATATTATGACTAGAGTGAAGAATGGTTATAACAAGGTTTGGTTGCTATCTGGAGCTTTGTTATAGATATCTCCCAAACTTTATGTTGGAGAGCAATGTCTTACCAGGGAGGAAGTGAGAAGAACTCTTCAACAGTAAAACATTCTGAAATGTGCAAATAACCTACAACTACATTCTACCAGTTTTACAATGTATAATAATATTATCCTTGTATTGTTCTCATCTAGTAACTAATTATAATTATATTTTTCTGTACAGAACAAATCAGAAATAAATCTAAGTGAACACTTGAAGAAAAGGCTGAAACTTTGAATAATGAACCCGGTGTCTTCTTTCCTGATAGAATACATTTTCATATTTCTTGTTCAAGGTAACAAATATATTGGAATGATTGGTCTCCTTGAGGCACATTTTTTTTTTAATGGAGGCATTGTTGCGTGTTTATAAATTCTTAAAAAGTCAATGAAAGCCTCCAATGATGTCATAGGTGTTTCCACACTTTATTATGAAAGCTTCTATTGAACACAATGGAGGCTTTTCTAAGCATTTTTAGCAGAACTTTGGAAGCCGGAAGCCCTCTGTCATAAGAGATCTCCCCCACCCCAAACTGAGCAATTACTACAGGGGTACACAAAACCCTATCACGTGGGTGCAAAACACATGCCAATGTTCTACAATGGCTGCTGGGCGCTGTGTCCCCATATGACCTGTCCCTTGATTGGAGAGATCCTATGGAAAAATCCTGTAAGTGCACACTGCTCCCGGAATCTCTATCGGGGCTATGGCACGTGAGTGCAGAACACATGCCAAAGCTCTGCTAGGGATTCTGGGAGCAACGGCTTCATACAACCTCTGTACTCATTTCCTACAGTTAAAATTTAAACTTTTAAAAAACACTTGTGTAAAATGGTGACAAAGCCTGCTCTAAATGCATCATAGGTGTTCATAGGAGTTTTTCAGGCTTTTTAGGCCAGCTTTAAAACCCTTGTAAAAATTCATAAAATGCATATAAATGAGGTAGGAGCGCTTATATGCTTTTTAAAAACAATCTATGTATATCTACCCTATGGGATGGAAATGCGGGATAAGCTTCTGGAGCCAAGGGGTGCTAAATTACTTTTTCATGATATTCTGAATGACCATAAAGAAGATGAGTTTATCACGCTACAGAATTTTGCAAATTGAGGGAACACCATGGTTGGAAGCTCCTTAGTAAATATAAGAGTGAATGCTTATCATTTAATTTATCTCTAAATAGGTCACTGATTGATAAAGAGACCTGGCATAAATAACCTCCTGGGTGTTTCACTGATGTCTGGATTTCTATACCAAAAGGGGGTACACTGTTTTTCATGAAATTTTTTTGAATTTCTTTCCATGGGCACACGCACCAACGTCATCAGGAATTGTCGAAGAACGGGTACGCAAATGCCAAAGGAAAGGAGAAGACAGCCATCTGACGCTGGAGACAGGCTTCGACGCGGGAGAACTCTGTCGGAGGACAGGATCCAATGACAACACACATTCATTGAAGGTGTCTCAAACCCAAGAAAAAACAATTAACCCCCTTGCCGGTATTCCCGAGTGTGGCTCGGGGTAAAAACAAAATACAAAAAGCGGTAACCCTGAGCCACCCTCGGGGTAGCGAAAATCATTTTCAAAAATCCGCTTACCTTGTTTCTTTGGCGTCCTCCAGCATCCTGCCTGTCGGATCTTCTCCTCAGACCATGTCCTCTTCTTCTGATCTTCTCCCGTTGTGTGCATTGACGTTCCCCGGGGTTTCCCCGGTGACGTCGGAGTGGGTGGGAAGCAGAGTGGGAAATTCAAATAATTTTGTATTGGTTAAAATAACTGTATTGAATTCAGTACATAGAAATCTTTATATAATTATATATATATATATACTACTGTACAGTTATATTTCAGTTTTTAGTATTTGTATCCACACTTGTTTTCAGAAATTTTTGTGTTTTTTTACTTAAAGTTTATTATAAAATGTTTTAAATATTGGACATTTTTTCATGGAATTATGCCTAAGAATTATAGGCCTACAATGTAAAAAATTTCCATGTGATGTAAGCTGCTTAGAGTGACAACACTGTTCCATTATAGATACAATGCTGGGAGTTAGTACAGTTAGTTATACAATACTAGTTCGATAACTAGTCCCCATGAGAACCCACAAAAATCTTCACAAACAATGCAAAAAAACATAAAACAGCCATCGTCACAGCAACCAGTCACATGACCCCTTCGTTAGGTTTCGGTGAGGCCTAGCAGCTTACATTGTTATGGCAACCAGTCCATTGTTCAAAATTCACAGTAACCATGACAACCACAGTAAAACCAAGGAGTCTGTAAACAGAGCACAAAACTGATGTAAACAAAGCTGCCCCCAAACACATAAAAACCATTAACCACCTGGGTGTTACACTGATGTCTAGATTTCTGTACCAAAAGCGGTACACTGTTTTTCATGATTTTTTTTTTTAAATTGTAGACCTGTAAGTTACAGAAATATGTACGAACAAGGGTGTAGTAGATATCATGAATTTTAAAAAAAGTTTGAAACACACAATCATGTAAAAAAAATGTACTTTTAATAAAATTAAATAAAAAACACAAAAATCAGCTTAAACAAGAATACATAAATAAATCAAAAATACTGAAAATGCGATATTTCGGTATACTGTATAGTAATATATTTTTCTAAAACACCACCCTAGTGTGGTAGTAAATCCGTCACATACCTATAGACAAAATCACATAAATATATTTTGTAATATTTTGTATTGGATTGGATATTTGGATTGGACAGGACATTGTACTGAATCCAATACAAAATATTTGAATTTCCCGCTACGACCCCCATCGACGGGCGCAGGCACGGACATCAATAGGAATCATCAAGGGATGCATACGCGAACGCCGGGTATTCTAATTCTTTCCAAACTTCCATGCAAAAAGTGGTAATTCCTTTGCATGGAAATTTATTTTAGATTGTAGGCTATAATTCACCGAATTACTCAATAATTACTTATAATTCACCGAATTATGCGAATGCAAAGGATTTGAATTTCCCGCCCAGCCTCCCTCACCGACGCATACCGACGAAACCCCCGGAGATCGTCACTGCACTCGCCGAGAAAACACAGAAGAGGACGGACACAGAGGAATTGCGGGGACCGGGTATTTTCTTACAATTGTAATCCGATTGTCATACAATGTATGACAATCGGATTGCAATACAGCGTTTGTTAACCACCTGAAAAAAGTTCGGGTTTAACGCTTTTTGAAACTGTTATTACCCCGTACCAAGGTTGGGTTTACCGGCCGGGTGGGTAAAGCTTTCCAAGGCTGGTTAAGGTACACTTTCTTCAGTGATGCTGGGTGATCCAGCAAACCTGGAATGGAAATCTTAAAAGTAACTTGCTTTTTGTTACAAAAGTTTTCAGTCTTCAACCAGATCCATTCCAGGTTTGCTGGATCACCAAGCTCCACTGATGAAAGTGTATCCTCTCCAGTCTTGTAAAGCTTAAAGCAAACCTAAATTTCACTGAGAATGAATGGGAGTGCAAAGCCTCCAAGGATACCTATGTCACGCATCCCAGGAGGCTTTAAGTGCTCTTTCTGGGCATGCCCAAGCATCTCTTGCATGCAAAGAGAAAATCTCTTTGTGCAAAAAACAATTGCAGATCACACGCATGCGCAGTGAGACTTTCTTTAATTAAATCAGGCTCATTGTGAGAACATCTTTCTATATGGATAAAGGATTACAAGGTCCAAAGCCTGTGGACACATAGCCATGACCATGAGACCCATCTACTGTAAATAGCACCCCAAACAAATTAGGTGTTTCTGATGGAGACCTGATAATGCTGCAGCAAAGAACAACTGTGCCATTCCAGCTATATAACAACAGTTTGGTGAAGGACTTTTTCTGTTCCAGCATGGCTGCGCCTTCA
>NC_092868.1:5630192-5632144 GCF_032062135.1 Pyxicephalus adspersus
GTGTTAACTAAACCTTATAAGAATGTTCACAGACCCTATATGTAGCAAAGAATACATTTAGGACAATGGGAAAGAATACAATTTAGGTGTCTGTCATAGACAGCATGGATACTGCTATTTTCATACTTGAAAATATTAGTTGTCATGCTGATTCTCTGTGTTGAATACAATGGGTCTGATTCATTAAAGTTTTCACCAAATTCCATTAATAAAAGTATATCTTCTCCAGCCTTGGAGAGCTTTAACAAATCAGACCCATTTGGACTTTTACCAGGAACAAGTTTGCAGAATATTTGACCTATCCTACCTTCATATTTGTTCTATAGTAATAATAATGAAGTTGAGAGCTCAAAAAAAAAATCTCAACAGCCTGGTGAAGAAAGGACTAAGATATGTTGGGCTACTAGCCCTGGGAAGACAAAGTCTGCTATTCAGACATTTTTAAAATAGCAACAACAGTCTATGGCAAATGTTAGGCTCTGTATACAAATCTACATATGACCGAAACGCTCAGATAAAGTTGATGCTGGAAGATGGGAATCTTTGCCTACAATGAATGGAGCAATTGGCTGTATTCACTTCCTAAGCCAGCACTTACCAGTCTTCTCTCCTTCTTGTTGCTGTGTATAGCTTGTCTGGGTGCATGCAGGTAGTCAAATTTGCTTACTACAAATACTTTTTGTGGTGCTGTAGTTTGAGCTTGTTATTTTTCTCATTTTTCTGCATTTCTCAAATTTACAGCTTCTAATCATGTGAAATTTTTACATTTGCATTTAGTTTCCATAGATAATGTGATTTAACCTGCCTAGGGAACTTGGGAACAGCACTGTTTTTTTCCAGATAAGAGATACAGTTTCTCTAAGATATTGGACCTGATTTAATAAAGCTGGAGAGGATACATTTTGATCAGTGAAGCTGGGTGATCCAGCAAACCCGGAATGGTCTGATCTGGTCCAGGATTCAAAACATTTGTTAAGCAAATAACAAATTACTTTGAAGAAATCTAGTTTTCTGGAACACCCAGCTTCACTGATAAAAATGTATCCTCTCCAGCTTTGGACTGCTTTAATAAATCAGGCCCAATATCTCTAATCTATAATATATACCAAAAGAATAATCCCCTTGTACACATCAGTAAAAGGGATTTCTAAAGCTCCCATTTCAAACATAGCTGACAAAACTCCTACATAAGTGATAATGTTCACCAGGTCTGAAACTTTATTTTGCTGTAGTCTTCATATACACAGCTTGATCTTGCTTCTGATTTACCAACGTTTTGCAACTCTCAGGGGAGGATAGGGCTATTTAGGGTTACCCTAGGGGGGGAATAATAAATGTTTGGGTTGTCTTATATTTATTTCTCAAGCTTCCAACCCAACCTCTTCTCAACAATTGACTCCCTCCTAAACCCCACACCTACTCCCCGCCACAACATCCTTCTCTGCCCAAGAAATTGCCACCTACTTTGGACATAAAGACAATAGACAAAATCAGACATGATGTCTCTGCTCACCGAGTCACTCCAACCATACCCACCCTTTCCACCTGTAAATCATCATTTGCCTCCCTCAGCTCTGTTACTGTGGATGAAGTCTCTTTTCTTTTCTCAACATCTCCATCTATTCCCTCTGATCTACTCCGTGCCCATTCCTCCACCCTGACCCCTACCCTAACAAAACTAATCAACTTCTCCCTTTCTACTGGTACATACCCCTCAGCTTTCAAACATTCTGTAATTCTCCCTATCCTAAAGAAACCATTACTTGACCCCTCATTATCCTCTAACTACCGTCCTATCTCCCTTCTCCCATATGTCTCCAAACTTCTTCGACGCCTTGTCTACAAACGACTCACCCATTACCTAAGCACTAACTCTCTCCTTGACCCTCTCCAGTCTGGTTTTAGAGCTGCCCACTCCACTGAAACAGCCCTTACTAAAGTGGCCAATGACC
>NC_092868.1:5636214-5638884 GCF_032062135.1 Pyxicephalus adspersus
ACATTGCCTCTTCAACTTTTTAAGATACTTTGGAAGGAAAAATTCTACATGTGAATTCCAAAGATTGGTAGCTCACCAGTCCTTAGATATGGTGGGTGCACATCTAGTCAACATTATAGGCACAGAGAGGAATCTTGACCTGCCTTATAGGAACACAGTGGGGTCCCAGCCTATGTGAACGTGGAATTTCAATAAAAATGAACTTCACCATGCATTTAGAACAAGCATAAAACAAAGATAAAAACATAATTTAACTTTGTATGCGGTTTAAAAACAAAATATTTCAGAAAGCAGAAGCAGAACATACCGTTACATTTTAATAACAACTTTCTTGCAAAGAGTTACCTGTGCCTTTTGTTACTGCTTTCTATGGTATGGAAATGTCTCCATCGCTCACTGGTCAGATAATGTAAACGGCAACATAAAAAAATTCATGTTGCATTTTATTGGCTAGAGATTTAAAGGTTGAACTCACCTACATTGAATGCCTGCTTTGAGTTGATATGATTGACCTAAAACCAACATCTTTACTCAAAGCTTCCCGTTTTTTAGCAAATCAACCCCAATATGTCCATAGGGAAAATGAAAAGACCTGGGGTCCCACTTGCAGTGTGAGGGCCATGTGAAACCTTTTGGTGTTTTTATTTAATTCTCTGACAGCTTCCGACCACGTCTCTAGCCTATAAAAGTTTTCTGAATCATTGTAAATAATACAAATTGGGCCTGATTTATTAAAGTTTCGAGACAACAGACTATTATAGAAGAACCTGGATAATGGATTTCTTCACTAATAGTTAACAGATTACAAATGTTTTCCATCCTGCTCCTTATCCATTCCATGTTTGTAGTTTACTTTCTCCAGTCTTGGGGAACTTTATTAAATCAGGCCAATTATATGTAGTCCTTTAGGGATATCAGGACCCCTATATTTTGTGGACCCCTATACTTTGTAACTTGACAACCATTAAAGTTCAAATTATATTAAATCCAAGGTCAGAAAGGTACCAAAAATGCCTTTTGAGATCTTTGTCGCTTTCCTTGCAGTTAAACTGATACCACAAAGAGATTTATCCGTCTTTCTTTTAACTAAAAATTGAATTGAACCCAATAGATTGTGTCTTATTCTTCTGTTCTTACGCTATTGTCAAGGTTTTGCACACTTAGTTGGTGTAGGGATCTACATACAACCATAGCAGGTGCTCTGTGGCTAATAGCCAAAGTGGGTGCATAGAGACTGGAAATCTCAATAATACTGGATGGTGCTGATTGCACCCCAGCACCTGTGTTGTAGCATTTTGGAATGCATGGCAACATAGGGTAGTTTATTATGTTCACATTTTATAAAACACAACACACTAACGCACCCCATTGGCATCTTCCAGGGTCCTCCAGTGTCCTGCCATCCACAAGCCGCCTCCCCTTCATCGACCTGTCCCCTGGCGAGTGGGCCGTTCCCACTGCGAATTCTTGGTGACTTTGGTGTGTACAGCTGTCACTAGGGGGGCAATGGGAATTTCAAATTATTTGGTATTGCGTTCAATACAAAATAACTGTAGTAAATGCAATACACTAAAAAAGTACATGGTCCTTCATGAAAATGTAAATGTAATGTAACAGAATATGATAATAGTACGAGTATAATAAAGTTTGGAACACAAAATCATGTCAAAGTTTATTATTAAATATATTGTTAAATTTATTTTTTTTAGTTTATTTACTTATATTTTCATATGACTTTGTGTTTAAAACTATTATGCTCATACCATTCTATTATACTGTAAAATAAATTTTCATAAAAAACAATGTACCACTTTTAGACGTATAAATCTGGACAGAAGGAGGTTATATCAATCCGAATTCAAAATTTGCCTGAGCAGTTCATGTTTGCTTATATTCTAAAATCAATTTGCTGCTCATCTCTCATTTTTTCAGACTTCTGCTAATTCCTAGTGTTGAAGTTTGCTGCCTTTTGTACATTCTGCTTTTCCTTCACTTCTAGGAACAAAGTTTCTGTTTTCCCAGTATCAATAGAGGAAGTGTTTAATTCCTGTGACCTAACACCTAGTGAATTTCTCATAAAGCTTTAATTAATTATTCTTTAATGAACCTTTCTTTTACTCAACTTGTCTACTCAGCAGTGTTGGAAGAAGAACCAATAGGAGTTTTTCATTCCCAACCTATCCAAATATTTTCTGTAACTTTACCTATCTCAGGTGAAAATATAATAATAGATTAGAGCTTTACCAGTCCTTGAGGCACATTTTTTTTTAATGGAGGCATTGTTGTGTGTTTTTAAATTCTTAAAAAGTCAATGAAAGCCTCCAATGATGTCATAGGTATTTCCACACTTTATTATGAAAGCTTCTATTGAACACAATGGAGGCTTTTCTAAGCTTTTTTAGCAGGACTTTGGAAGCTGGTAGCCCTCTGTCATAAGAGATCTCCACCACCCCAAACTGGGCAATTAATACAGGGGTACACAAAACCCTATCATGTGGGTGCAAAACACATTCCAATGCTCTGCTATGGCTGCTGGGAGCTGTGTCCCCATATGACCTGTCCCTTGATTGGAGAGATCCTATGGAAAAATCTTGTAAGTGCACACTGCTCCCGGAATCTCTATCGGGGCTATGGCACGTTAGTGCAGAACACATGCCAAAGCTCTGCTAG
>NC_092868.1:5639051-5640878 GCF_032062135.1 Pyxicephalus adspersus
TCATAAAATGCATATAAATGAGGTAGGAGCGTTTATATGCTTTTTAAAAACAATTTATGTATATCTACCCTATGGGATGGAAATGCGGGATAAGCTTCTGGAGCCAAGGGGTGCTAAATGACTTTTTCATGATATTCTGAATGACCATATAGAAGATGAGTTTATCATCCACAGCTACAGAATTTTGCAAATTGAGGGAACACCATGGTTGGAAGCTCCTTAGTAAATATAAGAGTGAGTGCTTATCATTTAATTTATCTCTAGATGGGTCACTGATTGATAAAGAGACCTGGCATAAATAACCTCCTGGGTGTTTCACTGATGTCTGGATTTCTGTACCAAAAGGGGGTACACTGATTTTCATGAAATCTTTTTTGGAATTTACCTTCTTTCCATGGGTGCACGCACCAACGTCATCAGGAATTGCCGAAGGACGCGTACGCAAATGCCAAAGAAAAGGAGAAGACGGGCATCCGACGCTGGAGACAGGCTTCGACGCGGGAGAACTCTGTCGGAGGACAGGATCCAATGACAACACACTGGAGGATTCCAGTGACACCAGGTACTGTATATACCCATGTAAAAGTCGATATGTGTATATGCCGAGCTACCTATTTTTAGCTTGGAAAATATGAATATTCGATTGATTCGTGTACAGGCCGAGGGTGGGAAATGCTGCCGCTACTGGCAAGTTTCAAAATTGAAAATAAATACCAATAAAATTGCATAATACAGCCATTACAGCCATAATTGAAAATAATAGTGAGAATTTAGTTGTTAGGTAGGTATACTACTAACTGTACCTAACCACCATGATTCTGTCCGGAAAAAGGGGCTCAAAGCGGTACAAAATGGTACTGCATTCAGCCACACTCCCGCTAGTGTTCTAATTCTCTCCATATATCCATGCAAAAAGCGTTACATTTTTTGTATGGAATTGTTTTTTTACATTGTAGGCTATGATTCCTATGTCCAATATAAAAAATTAAAAAATTAGTGTATAATGTAACATAACTGTACAGTAGCTTGCATAATATATATATATAATATAATCATATATATATATATATTATATAAAGATTTCTTTGTATTAGTCTCAATATAGTTATTTTGTATTGAATCCAATACAAAATGGTTTGAATTTCCCGCCTCCCCCTGCAGTGACATCACTAGGAAACCCTGGATATCGCCTCTGCATTCAGGGGCTGAAGACAAAAGGAAAAAGATGTCTCCGGAGGAGCGGCAGGGACCAGGTAAGTGCGGTTTTCAGTAATCTGATTGCACTGTAAGTGGATTTGAATTTGATCATATAAGTGTAGCTGTTATTGATAAATAACTCTACCATGCAATGTATAATAAACTCTAGCAATCAAAACATATTTACTAAGTATTCATTTTTTTCTAATGAAGAAGAATAGGTCCAAAAAATAAAAGAACTTTTAGGAAAAGTTGAATCCTCCTTTATCCCCCCTGGCGTTCTAATTCTGTCCGTAATTTTACGACAAAAGCGGTACATTGTTTTGCAAGGAAATTTTTTACCTTGTAGGCCTATAAATCTTAGGCATAATTCCATGAAAAAATGTCCAATATTTAAAACATTTAATAATAAACTTTAGGTAAAAAAACACAAAAATTTCTGAAAACAAGGGTGGATACAAATACTGAAAACTGAAATATAACTGTACAATAATATATATATATATATATATATATATATAATTATATAAAGATGTCTATGTACTGGATTCAATACAACTTTTTTGTATTAAAACCAATACAAAATTATTTGAATTTCCCACCCTGCTTCCCACCCACTCCAACGTCACC
>NC_092868.1:5641985-5723632 GCF_032062135.1 Pyxicephalus adspersus
TAATGGCTGTATTATGCAATTTTATTGGTATTTATTTTCAATGTTGAAACTTGCCAGTAGTGGCAGCATTTCCCACCTTCGGCCTATACACGAATCAATCGATTATTCATATTTTCCATGCTAACAATAGGTAGCTCGGCATATACACATATCGACTTTTACATGGGTATATACAGTACCTGGTGTCACTGGAATCCTCCAGTGTGTTGTCATTGGATCCTGTCCTCCGACAGAGTTCTCCTGCGTCGAAGCCTGTCTCCAGCGTTGGATGCCCGTCTTCTCCTTTCCTTTGGCATTTGCGTACGCGTCCTTCGGCAATTCCTGATGACGTTGGTGCGTGTGCCCATGGAAAGAAGGCAAATTCAAAAAAATTTCATGAAATACAGTGTACCCCCTTTTGGTACAGAAATCCAGACATCAGTGAAACACCCAGGAGGTTATTTATGCCAGGTCTCTTTATCAATCAGTGACCCATCTAGAGATAAATTAAATGATAAGCACTCACTCTTATATTTACTAAGGAGCTTCCAACCATGGTGTTCCCTCA
The DNA here is from genome assembly GCF_032062135.1 of Pyxicephalus adspersus. Lineage (NCBI taxonomy): Eukaryota > Metazoa > Chordata > Amphibia > Anura > Pyxicephalidae > Pyxicephalus > Pyxicephalus adspersus. The sequence continues at coordinate 5,642,533 of NC_092868.1, forward strand.
ATTTGCAAAATTCTGTAGTGTGATAAACTCATCTTCTTTATGGTCATTCAGAATATCATGAAAAAGCAGGCCTGAAGCATAAAGATGGGCGAAGGGCCTCGTGACAGGGGGAGTAGATAAGGCTGAGCAAGCAGAGTTAAAAGTTCATTATAAAAAAAAAAAAAAAAAAAGAAAGGGGGAGGTGAAGGGGGAGGAAATTTAGAAAGTGCTGGAAAATGGAGTTTTGGGATTGGGGGGTGAAAAAAAGGGGAAGGATGGATGATAGAAGTTAAAAGGAGGGGTCCCAGGGGTGGGGGGCAGCATTTTAAGAAAGTTTTTCGGTATTAACGCTCCCACCCTCCCTCCCTAAGCGTTTGAGCTTTGGGGGGGGGGGGTATTGTCATAGCAGCCGGCTGGGCATGTTTTTTGGTGGGGTCCATGAAAGTAAAAGGTGGGGTAATGGAAAATGGGGGCACAAAAAGGAAAGGTTTTGGGTTTTTGACAGTAAGGTTGGCCTTGCATAACACTTGGTTGTTGTGGAGGCTAAGTTGACAAGGGAGATCCGCTAAATGTCCCTGTGGGGGTGTATGGGCGTCTGGGGGCCTGATGGTGGAGCGGAGTCAGCGAGATGATGAAGAAAGATGGGTGACTTTCATGGACCAATGTGTACCAAATAAATTGTTGGTTGATATTATGTCTTGATGTTAATAAAGGGGCTGCTGTGGCCAATTTTTAAAAAATAAACTTTACAATAAATTTAATAATAAAATTCGACATGCTTTTGTGTTCCAAACTTATTATACTCGTACTATTATCATATTCTGTTACATTACATTTACATTTGTTACATTTACATTTTCATGAAGGACAATGTACTTTTTTAGTGTATTGCATTTATTACAGTTATTTTGTATTGGAGGCAATACCAAATAATCTGAAATTCCCACTGCCCCCCTAGTGACAGCTGTACACACCAAAGCCACCAGGAATTCCCAGTGGGAACGGCCCACTTGTGGGGGGACAGATCAATGAAGGGGAGGCGGCTTGTGGATGGCAGGACACTGGAGGACCGTGGAAGATGCCAATGGGGTGCGTTAGTGTGTTGTGTTTTATAAAATGTGAACATAATAAACTACCCTATGTTGCCATGCATTCCAGAATGCTACAACACAGGTGCTGGGGTGCAATCAGCACCATCTAGTATTATTGAGATTTCCAGTCTCTATGCACCCACTTTGGCTATTAGCCACAGAGCACCTGCCATGGTTGTATGTAGATCCCTACACCAACTAAGTTTGCAAAACCTTGACAATAGAGTAAGAACAGAAGAATAAGACACAATCTATTGGGTTCAATTTAATTTTTAGTTAAAAGAAAGACAGATAAATCTCTTTGTGGTATCAGTTTAACTGCAGAGAGAGAAAGTGACAAAGATCTCAAAAGGCATTTTGGTACCTTTCTGACCTTGGATTTATTATAATTTGAACTTTAATGGTTGTCAAGTTACAAAGTATAGGGGTCCACAAAATATAGGGGTCCTGATATCCCTAAAGGACAACATATAATTGGCCTGATTTAATAAAGTTCCCCAAGACTGGAGAAAGTAAACTACAAACATGGAATGGATAAGGAGCAGGATGGAAAACATTTGTAATCTGTTAACTATTAGTGAAGAAATCCATTATCCAAGTTCTTCTATAATAGTCTGTTGTCTCGAAACTTTATTAAATCAGGCCCAATTTGCATTATTTACAATGATTCAGAAAACTTTTATAGGCTAGAGAAGTGGTCGGAAGCTGTCAGAGAATGAAATAAAAACACCAAAAGGTTTCACGTGGCCCTCCCCTAGGAACATATTGGGGTTGATTTGCTAAAAAACAGGGAAGCTTTGAGTAAAGATGTTGGTTTTAGATCAATCATATGAACTGAAAGCAGGCATTCAATGTAGGTGAGTTCAACCTTTAAATCTCTAGCCAATAAAATGCAACATGCATTTTTTTAGAGGAAAGGACAGTCCCAACCTCTATTGCCTTGTCTGTTGTGAGTTTCCCACGCGTGAATAAAACCTTGGTTCTTTTACTATACCTCAGAAGTTGTTGTGAATAATTGTCAACTTACCATTGACAGGGCCTTTGCAGGGAGTAATCAATCCGAATCAGGGCTTAAAACAAGCGGCTCCTCCGCTGCACAACACCCCGGAGCCGGCACTGTTTGTCTTGGCCATATGGTTGTCGGTGGCCATCTTGGATTCAAAGCACGCTGCTCAACTCTGCACAAAGGCACCCTTCTAATACTTTACAATTCGGGACTTGTTGAACCAGCTTTTACAATCTAACACTAAAGCTGCTGCTCAAGATACCATACTTACCTCCATGGAAACCAAATTAGAGGACTTGGAGAATCGTAACAGAAGGTCCACTTTGCACTTTATTAGCATACCGGAATCATACAAAGGCCATGATCTGGTTCAATTTCCTACAACCCCTTTGATGAAAGAATTGAACCTTGCACCTAGTTCTCTATGGAGTATTGAAAGAGCCTATCAAATAGGCCCAGAGGGTCAGTCCATGACCCAACGTCCGCTAAGCTAAGTACTTTCACTATGCTGACAAGGAAGCTGTGTTTGGAGCGTACAGAGAACTCTGTGGCTTTCACTTGAAGGGTAACAAGAGTTTGATGTTCCAGGACTACTCTGTTGCTGTGAAACAAAAGCAGAAACATTTTGCTCCAGTCTGTAGACACTTGGTGGATATGGGCATTTGTTTTTCCCTACTGAAACCTGCTAAATTAAAAATTTTCTGTTACGGGTATATTAAGTTATTATTATTATATGATGATCCTGCTGATGTAGTCGAATCGCTTCAATTATCTTCTACATCTTCTGAGGGATGCTAATTGATCAAGAAAAGATATATACCCCTTTACATAAATGCTTTAAAAATGCAACTGCTTATTTACTGTTTAGTATGATGTACATTTTTTCATGTTTATCTATGTTTCATGATTTTTACAAGTATTGTGCCCCTCTGTTAGTATATACCGACAGCAGGTGTTTGTTGTTTATTATTTAGCACTTATATTAACTATGTCACATAATACAAAATATACAGATAAAAAAAAACATGAATAAAATAAATAGAAAAATCAAGCAGGCAAAAAAAGACAACACTGTAGATGATATGAATTTACACAATATTATTTATAGTGGCCATAGCTTCCATTTACATATCTTCTAGGATCATAGGGGGATTATTATCTAGCACTCTCAAAGTATACCAAGAAGTGTGTTCAAAAGTGTGTTTGAGGTGGCATTTTATTGAAAGAGATTGGGTGTCTATGTAAGACTCCCATATTTCAAAAAACTTTGCTTCCTGCATTTTTTCAATCCAAGCCATTCGAAAAACATAACTCAATTTCTCCATGAAAAGCCCAAGAGTTGGTGGTTTGGGTTTATGTAATCATAAGTGGGGGCATAGCCCATCTAATATGCCCGCTGCAGAGAAATATGCACCCCATGATAAAGTCTAAGGGTCATTTCCCTTTACATTGCTGAGGGGAGTACTTATCATGCACTGGATAATGCTATTAAAATATCATCGGCTGTTTTGTTTAGAAAATGATCAGACCATTTAACCAGACCTGTTCTCCTAGTAGAATAGTCCAATGTAATTGTTTTGTAATTTTCCATTAGTGCTTTTCTAAAATGGTTTTCCTTGGACAATAAAATATCCAAGGGATTTTCCAATCCCTGGCTGATAGAGATTTCAATACTGGCGAAGTGTTAGACTGTAGCTGCAGAAAATATATACCACAGATCTCAAAATGGGATATTTAGTTACTACTATTTCAAACTGGAGAGGTCGCTGTGAGTTTCTATCCACCAGTGACATAACAGTCAAAGCATGGAAAGTTGGCCACTTCTACAATAAGGAGAAATAGACTAAGTGTAGATGATCCAGGTTACCCCAATATAGTAAAAAAAAAGACAGGAGTGACTATTCAGACACTGTTTTCCCCCCAATCCTGTGTCATATTGTTCAACAAGAAAACAATATAGAAATTGATACCACTTCTTCTGGTAATATTTCTTTATGCAGATGTAAAACATGTTTTATTGTGAAGTATAAATTGTTAATGTAGTGTGGAATCAGCATATACATCTGTGTCACGCAGCCAATCTTTGATTTATCTCCAAATGGATGGAGCATTATATAATTCTATATCAGGAAAGTTTACTCCTCCATTTCGTGTCTGTTGCTGCAATACACATGAACTTAATCTGGCACGTTTACCTCCCCATATGAATTCAGAAAACGATTTGTTGAAAGCTTTAATGTCAGATTTTTTAATTACTAGGGGCATGGCTTGGAGGATATAGAGAAACCGTGGGAAAACAAGGATTTTTATTAAACCAGTTCCATCAAAATATGAAAGCATCAATTTGGACCAGTTAAGCAATTATTCAGTAAAAGCTCGAAAGATCGGTTCTATGTTCTGAGAGTACAATTTATAGGGGTTTTTGTTAATTTGCACTCCTAAATATTGTATTTTCTCCTAGCACCAAATTAAAGGATAATCTCTACTCCACAGAGGTCTCACAAATTTTGTGAGGTACAAGGCTTTGGATTTATGGACATTACAATAAAATGAATTAATCAATAAAAGTGAAATATTGGAAGGGGTCTGATGTAACCTGCTTAGAGTGACAACACTGCTCCATTATAGATACAATGCTGGGAGTTAGTGTTGTCACCCTGGCACAAGAAATGTTACTAGCTGAATCCCCAGGCGAAAATTTCTAAAAAAAGCAACAACAGTATTCCGACAATAGGAGTTCTTACTCGTCCTAGATTATAAAGATTAAAGATTAAATAAAGATTATTAGAATTCACTCTTACTTGAACAATGGAAGGTTTTGTGTCCTTCCAACTAGCTCATAACCGGACATCCAATATTCTCCATAAGTAACCAGTTCCTTGGTAGGGGTTCTGATCCAAGACTCTCAGCATCAGTGTGTCCCTTCTGGTCTTGTGACTCCACAAAACTTCTCCAAGTCCCCGGGCTAGACACGGGCTGCAAGGCAATACAATTAGTAAAGCCTGAAAACTTACTTATACATCCAACTAAATCAATATATCTCATTAATTAGTGATAAAGACTAACATTGTGTTTAAAATCAAACTCTCTACCTTTCCCTTGATGATTCAATGACTTATAATTTTTTTCTTACTTTATATATACATGGAAAAACCTTTTTAATCAAAACCATCCAGTTCATCCAGTTTCAATAGGAACAATTTTCATTAAATATGTAGTTTGCTTGAAAGGAAAACCAATGATGAAGGAGAACCCTTTGAACCTCCAAAACATTTTGATAACATAATGTATTTTGAACATAAAACATTTTGATACCACCCCAAACACAGGGAAATCATTCATACCAAAAACTAAGAAAATAGTTTTTGGCTTGACATACAATTTTCTTTTGGATCTGATCATTACGTTGTTGACACAGAATCATACAGAACAGAGAAAATGTCAGGAAATAAGCTTCATAGCTAAACTTAGATATTGATAGCATCAATAGAGGAAGTGAATGCGTTACCTCTGATACAGATGGCTGCACATGGAAATGAGAGTAAAATAAAGATACTATGCAGTTATAAAGTACTATGCAGTGCTGGTCTTCATGAGAAAAAAAAAAGAGCAGATAAATACAAAAATCCTCACTGTAGGGCTTGGGCCAGCTTTACACCTACATGGCCCTTCCCCAAAAATACTGCCTGCTCAGAATTTGTGAATGTGGAATTATAACTTCATTTTAACTTCTTTAAATAACTAATAAAGTAAACTTAACACATTACAATAGTCCACATCTCTCAGGTAACACATCTCTCATACAGAAAGTATTCAGACCACCTTCACTTTTTTTAATTTTGTTATGTTGCAGCACCTGATGCTACAATCGCTTACATTCTATTTTTTTTTTTTTTTTTCATTAATGTCCAATCAGTACCCTATACCGACAAAGTAATAATAGAATTTTAGACAATTTTGTAAATTGATGAAAAGAAGCTGAAATATGACATTTATGTAAGTATTCAGACCTTTTACAACTCAGACAGGGCTGAAGGTTCACCTTCCGATATTACAATGACCCAAAGTACACAGCAAAGACAACACCGGAGTGGCTCAGGGATAACTGTGTGAATGTCCTAGAGTGATCAAGCCAAAGCCCTGACTTCAACCTAACGAATCATATCAAGATAAACCAAAACAAATTGCTGTCCCCTGACAGTCCTTATCCAACCTGACTGAGCTAAAGGGGATTTGCAAAGAAAAACGGCTAAAAAATCCCCCAATCTATGTGTACAAAGCTTGTAACATCATCACCCAAAAAGACTCCAGGCTGAGATTGCTGCTAAAGGTGCTTCTACTAAGTACTGAGTAAAAGGTCTGAATACTTATGTAAATGTAATATTTTAGTTTCCTTAATACATTTGCAAAATGATGTAAAATACATTTCTGTATGGGGTACTGAATGAAGATTTCAATACTTTCTTAAGGCGCTCTGCACCTAATCTGCGCATTCAGCCATCTGCAAGTTCATCTTTATGCTAAAAAGTCAGAAAAGTTTTTTTTTCCGGGAATAACTTAATAGCCAAGTTTGTAATGTCTTCACTCCATCTGTGCTCAGAAAACACAACCTATAACACTGATTTCCAATGCTTGAATAAACAGTCAAATGTAACTTTCAGTTTAATTTCATTTTTTTAGAACTGCAAAAGCAGGAAGCTCATAGAGGGTGGGCCCTTAGGGTAACTCTCTTCACCTCAGCTCCAGGAGCTCACAAGCTTTGTGGCTGGGCTCCTGGAAGCAGAAATCAATTGCAGGATTGGCTGAAGTGACGCTACCTATATTTTGGATGCCCAGGTAAAATATTTTGGATTTTTAGTAATACCTAGGATGGAGATAAGCTTTTTTTATTAGACAAGAGAAGATATAATAATGACGTACATATGGAGACCATAGCAGATAATATGATGGAGCCTTTCCTGTGATTGGAGAACTGGGGAGTAAATTCTGTTTGGCTGCATAGACTTTTGCATTTTGTTTAGTCCGAAGTAATATTTTTCAATCCAATCTTTATCCTAGGCGATATATATAATAATAAATAGATTGCATGCATGTTGGTGATTGTGTTGCTTATAAATATTTATATATTTTGCTTATTATATCTATTTTTTAAACAAAAAGGCAAAGGACACAAGAACGGCTCTTTGTGGCGACATAAGTAATTTAACAAATGTATATATTGTATATGAAAAGCACAACTAAGCATTATACCAGCGTACAAAGTGAATGTATACACAATTCTTGTGTCATTCTTGAGTCCATATAATACTCATACATAAGGCTTGGCAACATACTATGTTATAATACATACGTTTTTGTGGCTCTACTTCTTTGACATTGCTATTTTATTATATACTAATGAAGTAATAATATAACAAGCTGGACAACGCTTCCCTTCCATAGATATGTAAGTGAGTGTTGTCACTCGAGCATGGGAAGTTTGTTCTTGGCAGGATCATTGAGCTGTTCATTGAGCTGGGATACCAAATAATATTATCTGCTTACTCAGCTGTCCTAGGAAAATGTGTTACTGGTATATAGAGGGGAAATGCTACAAAGAAAACTATTGTAGCTGCAACATGTCACATTTTTGGTGTTGGGTTTACATTCATTTGTATTTCTGCAATCACCTTATGTTGCATTTGGCTTTATGGGCAATAATAATAATAATATAATAATATTAAATAATGACTCTAGACTTTTTACTGGTTATAGAGACCTTTTGATTCATTTTACCTCTTTATTTGTCTAATAATACATTTATGTTGGTATTTTTGGATGTAGCTGTTGCAGATTGTTGCTGCTCAGTTTCCAAAGGCGGCACTTTTATACGTTATACCATGGAATCTCCACCAGCCGATCTTTGTTCACTTTGTTGTATTTTGTTCTTTTTTGGTTTTACAAAGCAAGGTTAAAAAGGTTAAAAAAAACCCAGAGGGGGCAAAGATTCTGGACTTTTTATGCTGTGCCCAGTGGCTTACCCACATAGATATTTTTGTATTGTAGAGATTGTATTGTATAGATTGTAGAGCTGCCCTGGTGGGCACTTTGCTCTGTTGCCCCCAGTCCTCTTTGCTTTGCTTTCAGTGATTTTTGTGTTTATCGGGTGACTTATGATGCCACCCTGAGCTGCCAGCAATGCATTGGAAATCATCCTGAGCCCAGTGCTGAACTGGCAGAAAAGGTGCCATAGGAAACTGACAACCAATTACCTAAAAGGAATAATTAATCAATGGGAGGACAGGATAAAGCTTTGCCAATGGGAGTGTGCTGATGGCATCAATATTAGACAAATCTAAAACCACTCACAATTCAATGACAGCTTTATTTAACCTGCATTTGACCTGCAGACATGATTTGTTTTCATACTGTGACCTTGTGGTGCAAGAAGAAAGGGTAGTGAAGCTCCTCCCCAAACAAATAAAATCAGAACATAATTGTCACGGTGACATATTCGATAACTAGTCCCCATGAGAACCCACAAAAACCTTCACAAACAATGCAAAAAACATAAAATAAACTGGCTGGGCGGTTATGTCTGACAGCCATCGTCACAGCAACCAGTCACATGACCCCTTAGTTAGGCTTCAGTGAGGCCTAGCATTGCTATGGCAACCAGTCCATTGTTCAAAATTCACATAATAAACAATCAGTGGTGACAGGAAACATAAAGTGATAGCAAAATCTCTCCAAATGGTCCCGATTTGTCCAGAAAAGTGACATTTCAGAGCCATTATTGGGCCCCTTCCTTTAGTAACCATGACAACCACAATAAAACCAAGGGGTCTGTAAACAGAGCACAAAACAGATGTAAACAAAGCTGCCCCCAAACACATGAAAACCATTAACCACCTGGGCGTTACACTGAGGTCTAGATTTTTGTTCCAAAAGCGGTACAGGTTTTCATGATTTTTTTTTTTTAAATTGTAGACCTGTAACTTACAGAAATATGTCCGAACAAGGGTCTAGTAGATATCATGAATATAAAAAAAGTTTGAAACACACAATCATGTAAAAAAAAAAATACTTTTAAAAAAATTAAAATACACAAAAATCATCTTAAACAAGAATACATAAATAAATGAAAAATACTGAAAATGCGATAATTCAGCATACTGTATAGTAATATATTTTTCTAAAACACCTCCCTAGTGTCCAACGTCACATACCTATAGACAAAACCAGATAAATATATTTTGTATTATTTTGTATTGGATTGGATACAGGACTTTGTATTGAATCCAATACCAAATATTTGATTCCCACTACGACCCCCATCGACGGGCGCATGCACGGACATCATCAGGAATCGCCGAGGGACGCGTACGCGAACGCCGGGTATTCTAATTCTTTCCAAACTTCCATGCTTGAATTTCCCGCCCCGCCTCCCTCCCGCGCCGACGCATGCAGCGACGTCACCGGGAAACCCCGGTGATCGTCACTGCACTCGCCGGCTGAAGATCGAAGAGGATGGACGTGTTTTTTTTTTTTTGCGATCACGCTGGACAGAACGGAGGGAGAAGAAGCCGGCTTCTTCTTCCCGGAGTGGACACCCGACGCTGGAGGACGACGCTGGAACACGACGGATGGACAATCGCAGCGGGACCAGGTAAGTGATCGATAAACCCGAACTTTTCTCACTGTATTTACATACAGTGAGAAAAGTTCGGGGTTATCGAAAATAGTAACTTTTTTTACCCAGTACCAAGGTCGGGGTTATCGGTTAGGTGGTTAAACAACAGCAATTTAATCTATTTTAAAATCTATTTGTTTTTGGTTGAATTTTTTTTTTTGGTATTGAATAAAGTACAAGAAGAGTGAAGACCCCTGTCAGCATATTTTGGTCCTGATGTGGAGATTCCTCTCAATTTTTTTTCCCAGAGACACAACAGGAAGTAAAGGGTTAACTCTCCAAAATGAGGGGACCCTTTCACACAGTCATATTACAAGCGAACCCTTTCATATCACACTTAACAATTAAAAGTATGGTTTTACCTTCATTTTTAACACCATATAAAAACCTGTCACCAGGATCAATGAAGAGGGGACATTTTCCTTTGAGGTGACACACAAAAATAAAAATCTCACAGGGGTTCTAAGCCCATTTAATGTCATACAAGAAAAGGGTCCCAGTACCCTTCAGACCTTAAAAGCCAATGTAGGAAACAGACAATCTTTCAGGTGTTCGTTCAGTATGGGAGCCATGTCTAAAAACACATTTTAAGTACAGTAGGTATATACCCCGGTCAGGTGATTATTTTGTGTGTTCTTGTACTGCTAACCAGTGTGTGTTTTTTTTAGATTTTTTTTTTTGTTAATTTGTGGAAATTGAAGGTTTAATTTTACCCCCCTCACTGCAACAAAAAGAATGCAGCTTCTTCAGGGTTCCAGGTGATGTCATTTCTGGGAATTAGGCATTGAAATCCAAAAAAAAAAATGAATTCACAGCCTGTTTTATGTTTAAATAATGCATTATAGTGCTGTGAAATAATCAGAATAATATTACAAGTTATTTTTTTTGGTTCCTATTGGTATTGGGCCTATGGTGGGCGACTCCACTTACTAACACACCTGGTGTGAATGGCCTGCGAGGCCCAGATTTCTTGCCCCTGGTGTCACAAAGGACATTGTGGAATTGGAGAGATTGCTGAGAAAGGAAACAAAACCAATAAAAGGAATGGAGGAGCTCAGCTATGAGGAGAGATTAGCTGAACTGAATCTATTCCCCCTTGAGAAGAGACGTATAAGGTGGGATATAAGTACCCTATATAAATATATAAACGTATATATATATATATATACATATAGAGAACTCCCTTCCCAATTAATAACCACCCAACCGTTAAGCCCGACCTTGGTTCGGGTCTATCGATTTTACAAAAATCGATAAACCCGAACTTTTCTCCCTATCTGAATCCCATCACTTACCTGGTCCCCGCTGCGATGATCCAGCGTCGATCGCAAAAAAAAATACTCACCTTCTCCCCGCAGCTCCTCCGGACACGTCTTCTTTCTTCAGTCTTCATCCGGTCGGTGCGGGCGGGAGGTGGGGCGGGAAATTCAAAATTTTGTATTGAGTTCCTTTGCATTTAACTCAATACAAAAAAGCTGTATTGAGTCCAATACAAAGAAATCCTTATACAATATATATATAATTGTTTTATATATATAATATATAGGCTACTGTACATATACATTACATTATACACTATTTTTTTTTAAACTTTTTTTTAAAGTTTTTTTTTAAAGATTTTTTTTTTAAAGGTTTTTTAATGTTATATAAAAAAAAAAATTATTATCAAATTTATAAAATTTTGGACAAATTTCAGTGAGTTATGCGGTAATTTGGTGAATTATAAGTAATTATTGAGTAATTCGGTGAATTATAGCCTACAATCTAAAATAAATTTCCATGCAAAAAATGTAACACTTTTTGCATGGAAGTTTGGAAAGAATTAGAATACCCGGCGTTTGCGTACGCATCCCTTGGAGAATCCTGATGATGTCCCTGCATGCGCCCGTCGATGGGGGTCGTAGCGGGAAATTGAAATATTTTGTATTGGATTCAATACAAAGTTCTGTATCCAGTCCAATACAAAATATATTTATGTGGTTTTGTCTATAGGTATGTGACGTTTGACACTAGGGAGGTGTTTTAGAAAAATATATTACTATACAGTATACCGAATTATCGCATTTTCAGTATTTTTCATTTATGTATTCTTGTTTAAGCTGATTTTTGTGTATTTTAATTTTATTAAAAGTATTTTTTTTTTACATGAGTGTGTGTTTCAAACATTTTTTATATTCATGATATCTACTAGAACCCTGTTCAGACATATTTCTGTAAGTTACAGGTCTACAATTTAAAAAAAAAACCTCATGAAAACCTGTAACGCTTTTGGTACAGAAATCTAGACATCAGTGTAACGCTCAGGTGGTTAAGGTTATTACAAAGCACAAGGGGGCACTCTTTGCATCTGGAGGAAAAGAAGTTTAAGCTCCAGATAAGGAAGGGATTCTTCACTGTAAGAGCTGTGAAAATGTGGAATCGGCTCCCTCAGGAAGTAGTTTCAGTATCTACTATAGATTTCTTTAGGAAAAAGCTGGATGATTTCCAGAAGCACAGAATATAACTGGAGATTAAAGTAAAAATAACATAGACTGTTGATCCACGAAACATCCAATTGCCTCAGAGAATCAGGATTTTTTTTTCCTTTGTTGAAGCAAATTGAACCAGGTTTTTTATGCCTTCCTCTGGATCAACGATGTCCATAGGGGTTTTATGTCTGGGATGTGTTTATTTCCCTAGTAGATGAACTTGATAGACAAAGTTTTTTTCAGCCTAACTGTGTAAACACGGCACTAAGAAAAAAAGGGAGAAGAAATATCTTAATAGCCGCTATAAACAATTGGCAAACAATATCTTTATTATAATATTTATATGTTTGCACCATGTGTGTGACACAAACACAGCTTCATATGAAGCGTCCTTGTAGCTGTTTATTGCAATATAAATGAATTGCCTCAGCAGCGCCTGGCCATAACATATTACAGTTAGCTGCCTCAGAACAGGAAATTATACATGAGCCAAGATGACTAATCACAGCCAGATTAGTAACACGTTTCATTATGTAATATATTTTATCCGACATCCAGCAAAGGAAGAGCAGAAATTCTGGTATGTTATGAAGGTAAAAGGTTGAGGGTTGCGGCAATCTTTTTTTAACTTTTTGCCATGCATAATGAAATCACAACATTATACACATACTTTATTTTAGGCTAAAAGAAACTGATTATGTGAACTCAGTGCCAAACAAGACAAATTCCCAATGACTGAGTCACCATGCATTGTCCTGCATAAAGGCTTTACTTCTTTATCTCAGAGCTGCCCCACTGATCTCCGGTTATGGGGTAAAAAATAAAAAGCAGCAGGAGAGGTGGGGAAACAGAGATCTACAAGATCCAAGAAGAAAGTAGGGAGATCCTTCCACTTTAATTTCTCAAGTACAGCTTCCTGTCTAATAAGAAATGAGCATCACAGTGGAAACTTCACCGAATTTAATACCAAATCTGGTGAGATCAGCAACCAGAGGCAGTAGTGCCATAGATAACCTTGCACTACAAATATATAACTGTCAGTGTGAGTGGAGGAAGCAGCAAAGTGCCGATTAGTTAAATTCATTGAGAAAGAGCAAACAAGTTTTTTTTTTGGTAGAAGTTTTGATATAATTTAGTAGTTAGGTCTGTTTTGCATTTCTTGTATTTGGTTTTTTTAATGTGTTATTTCTGTTTGATTGTTATTTTTAATGTTTCTTTTTTGTCCATTTTGAATTTGTTACCAAAAAAGGAAAACATAATATGACTAATACAATGACCATTTTTCTTCATAAGAACATGTCCAAGATAGTAAAAAAAATGTTGTAACCCTCCTGCCCCATTAACATCCTCCTGCTTCTCTCCCCTGCTAATTTTCTCTCTTCAACCCCCGCGAGTGTTTCTCCCCCATCTATTGTCAGGTTTTAGGGGAAACCCTGCAATAACATTCTGCTCTAAGTCCATTCAATTCTGTTTAATGCAAAGTTTCTTACAAGGATGCCATGACTGGGGTTTTTGGGGTTCTCTTGATGGCTTCCTGTTTTTCTGCAATGTGTATCCGCCCTCCCTCAGAAGTATGGTTAATTCTTGGAACATGATTAGGTAAAACAATCATGCTGGAAACATTTTTTACATTTATATATGTTTCTCCTTGGAGTCTTCTCCGTGTTAACAAGCACCATTTCTTTACCGAAGTGGAAAATACATAACATTTCTGTATACAGGAGATGGCATAGAAGACAAGAATAATAAAAACAACGGAGCCCATTCATTAAAGCTTTCCAAGGCTGGTTAAGGTACACTTTCTTCAGTCATGCTGGGTGATCCAGCAAACCTGGAATGGAAATCCTAAAAGTAACTTGCTTATTGTTAGCAAATGTTTTCAGTCCTGGACCAGATCCATTCCAGGTTTGCTGGATCACCAAGCTTTCTGATGAAAGTGTATCCTCTCCAGTCTTGTAAAGCTTAAAGCAAACCTAAATTTCACTTAGAATGAATGGGAGTGCAAATCCTCCAAGGATACCTATGTCACGCATCCCAGGAGGCTTTAAGTGCTCTTTCTGTGCATGCCCGAGCATCTCTTGCATGCGAAGGAGTCTTTTTGCACAAAAAACAATTTCAGATCTCACGCATGCGCAGTGAGACTTTCTTTAATTAAATCAGGCTCATTGTGAGAATATCTTTCTATATGGATAAAGGATTACAAGGTCCAAAGCCTGTGGACACATAACCATGACCATGAGTAGCACCCCAAACAAAGTAGGTGTTTCTGATGAAGACCTGATAATGCTGCAGCAAAGAACAACTGTGCCATTCCAGCTATAAAACAACAGTTTGGTGAAGGACTTTTTCTGTTCCAGCATGGCTGCGCCTTCATATGCAAAGCCAGAGACATGGCTTTATGGGGTTGTTGTGATGGAACTCAAATATCTTGCACAGAGCCCTGATCCCAAACCTAATGGAGACCTTTTGGGATGAATTAAAACACCAATTATCAAGTATTCTCATCCATCATTACCTGACTTCACAGTTGCACAGAAACACTCCAGAATCTTATGAAAAGCCTTCTTTAGAAGGGTGAATATTGTTTAAGTTGTGAAGTAATGGGGTTGGGCAGCTCCATATTAGCCTATGGTTCCAGATTTGGATGTTTATCAAGCTCATAGGTGACATGGACTGGTGTTCACAAATTTTGGGTGTGTTGTTTCTACATGTAGAGGCTAATCTGAAGTTTATTGAGTTAATTGAATACATTTGAAATAGTAAAACAATTTACAGTAACAGTGTAAAAATTTTCATGGACACAGTGTTGATTTTAGAAAATGACGTAAAAGAAGAGACAGATCAGTGATTCTGAGACAGGCATCTCATGCTTGAGGTAACAGGATTTGCTTATACCGCATGGCCTCATGATGAAAATGTTCTGTCTCTAGAGAAGAAGTCACAAGGAGCAGAACTTGGGTATAGAAATAATGGTCCTGCATCAGGAATCAGAAAGGAACTAAATGCAAAGGAAAGGAACTACACAACCCTGCACAAACTACAGACACAGAGTACAAATCACGGTGTTAACTAAACCTTATAAGAATGTTCACAGACCCTATATGTAGCAAAGAATACATTTAGGACAATGGGAAAGAATACAAGTTAGGTGTCTGTCATAGACAGCATGGATACTGCTATTTTCATACTTGAAAATATTAGTTGTCATGCTGATTCTCTGAGTTGAATACAATGGGTCTGATTCATTAAAGCTTTCACCCAGTTCCATTGATAAAAGTGTATCTTCTCCAGCCTTGGAGAGCTTTAACAAATCAGAGCCATTTGGACTTTTACCAGGAACAAGTTTGCAGGATATTTGACCTATCTTACCTTCATATTTGTTCTATAGTAATAATGATTTGAACTGAAGTTGAGAGCTCAAAAAAAAATTCTCAACAGCCAGGTGAAGAAAGGACTAAGATATGTTGGGCTACTAGCCCTGGGTAGACAAAGTCTGCTATTCAGACATTTTTTAAAATAGGAACCACAGTATATGGCAAATGTTAGGCTCTGTATACAAATCTACATATGACCGAAACGCTCAGATAAAGTTGATGCTGGAAGATGGGAATCTTTGCCTACAATGAATGGAGCAATTGGCTGTATTCACTTCCTAAGCCAGCACTTACCAGTCTTCTCTCCATCTTGTTGCTGTGTATAGCTTGTCTGGGTGCATGCAGGTAGTCAAATTGGCTTGCTACATATACAATCTCTACTTTTTGTGGTGCTGTAGTTTGAGCTTGTTATTTTTCTCATTTTTCTGCATTTCTCAAATTTACAGCTTCTAATCATGTGAAATTTTTACATTTGCATTTGGTTTCCATAGATAATGTCATTTAACCTGCCTAGGAATTTGTCCCCATTAAGTAACTTGGGAACAGCACTGTTTTGTGCCAGATAAGAGATACAGTTTCTCTAAGATATTGGACCTGATTTAATAAAGCTGTCCAAGGCTGGAGAGGATACATTTTGATCAGTGAAGCTGGGTGATCCAGCAAACCTGGAATGGTCTGATCTGGTACAGGATTCAAAACATTTGTTAAGCAAATAACAAATTACTTTGAAGAAATCTAGTTCTGGTTTTCTGGAACACCCAGCTTCACTGATAAAAATGTATCCTCTCCAGCTTTGGACTGCTTTAATAAATCAGGCTCAATATCTCTAATCTATAATATATACCAAAAGAATAATCCCCTTGTACACATCAGTAAAAGGGATTTCTAAAGCTCCCATTTCAAACATAGCTGAGAAGACTCCTACATAAGTGATAATGTTCACAAGGTCTGAAACTTTATTTTGCTGTAGACTAGATCTTGCTCCTGATTTACCAACCTTTTGCAACTCTCAGGGGACGATAGGGCTATTTAGGGTTACCCTAGGGGGGCAATAATAAATGTTTGTGTTGTCTTATATTTATTTTATACTATTCACAGGGATAATGAGAATATGAGATCCATGTTATGCCTGTTTATCTTGGGGAGAATAATAGTAATCAAACATCGCGATCGAAAAATTGCCCCTGAGATATCATACATAGGTTGTTGTGTTTATAGGAGCCCATTGTACAAAACCACCACCCACTACGGTCATACTTGCCATTAGGTATTTGTTCTTTGATATATAATGATTGCTTTGCTTTGTTATAATTTGTCATTTGCTGCCATGACCAAACTTTGTTTCCATTAAAGTTGAACCTTAACTTTGGATGCCATTGAACCAAATTTAATGAACCGGATTCAAATTTCAGTTTTATATTTGGTGGTTACAAATTATTTTGTAGTTTAGAATTCAAAAAGGCTTCTGGGGAAGTGGATGTAATGGCATCTCAAAAGGTGACTTTTTCCTTCTGTTGTTAACTGGGCGACCTTAAACTGACTTCAATATGTTAGCATTCAAATTTGAAGTATTAAATGATTTTTTTGTCTCAGTATATTTTTCAGCATCTTACGAGGCTGCCATAAACATCTCAAACCATTCTACACACTTTTTGGTACCTGGTTCAGATTCCTATTAACATCAAGTAGACTTAAGGTTTATCAATTCTAAATTTTGGAGATTCTCACATTTTTAAAAGTTTGGTCAAACCACAGCTGTTCATTGACCTCAAGTTACTGTCTTACCATTGGTTATTGCCTATTAATATTAAAGAAAACAATTTATATAGGTGTAATCACACTCCCTCATTATGCTTCCTCAATATGGATCACTCCTCTCAAAGTGCATGATATAATAAAGCTCTGTTAAGGTGATTTCCTATTAATCCCAGATAATGTGGTTAGATCATACTCAAAACTTTTGTTTGCACTGTTTGTGTTGTTTGCACACCGTTTATATAAGAGTTCATAGGCATGATCAGTGCATGATCACATGCCTACAGACAATTAGCAGACATGGCAGATGTCCTTGTGGTTCTTTTAGAACAAGATATTTTTGTCAAAATAACAGATATATGGCTGTAGGGAGGAAAGGAAGAGTTTCAAGGCAAAAATGGGAAGCGGACATTAGTTTACTGATAGTACAACCAGTTTAACAACCAAAGTACAACCAAAGTACAAAAATAATTAACTTCAAGAATCAGCAAAATTCCTCAGCTCTTTACATTCCCTCCTTTTATCCTTCAGTGAAGGATAACTACTTGACCTCATACCTCTGTTCCTTTACAAATAAATAGCTTCAGGTACTTGGGCATGCAAACCTTAAGGAAGCTGAGTGATTCTCTGTAGTACTATCATCCTATAGTTGGGTATTTCAGAAGGGTTACAAGTCATACGGTAACATACATCTACCTGGGTAATATTAATAGTATGTGTAAAAATCATACTTTTCCTCTGGGCTATCATAAGTTTTACAGTTGTTGAAAAAGTTATACGGGTTTTGAATAAAACGCATATAACTTTTAGTAACATCAGTGTCATTTTAGACTCTAAGCAGTATGCTGAGTGGAGTGGAGACAGCAATCAAACAAGAAGTTAACATATCTAGAGTATTATGCATATCAGATAAGCAAAAACTAGAGCTATTATATATTTCTTTAGCAAGACATTCCCATATGTTACTACGGATGTCAGTCCAGTCACTATACTCAAATCCTCGCTGATGCATAGACGGTGTAGAGTCATTCTTTAGGCTATGACTTGATTGGAGACAAATGAAGGGCAAGCATGGAAAGGATAAACTCTCATCAGTGAAACTGGGTGATCCAGCAAACCTAAAATGGATTTCAAAAGTTCAAAGTTCACTTCAAAGTTATTTGCTATTCGCTAGCAAATGTTTTGAATTCTGGACAAGATCTATTCTAGGTTTGATGGATCACACAGCTTCACTGAAAGTGTATACTCTCTAGCCTTTCGGAGCTTTAATATATCAGGCAATATTTCAATTCAATTTGAATGTTGGAAAATTACAGCTTGGGACAACACATACTATTCTTATTTCAGGAACCTTAATAATAATTGGCTTCATCTGAATTTTACTTCTAGGTTTCTGTAAAATATGAAGGTCCAAATCATATTGGCTTGCGGACTTCTAACAATATTTCTTCAAGGTAAGTGCCATCAGTGGGGTAAATTACAAAAGGCGAAAAAAGACTCGGATGCGTGTTTTATGTAAATCCAATTACTTTACATTTATGTATTGTATTTATATAGCGTCAACACTGTGTGTAAAAAAAACCTGCTATGCCTGCAGTTCAAACTCACCAAAAAATGTCCAAAAAATGCAAAGCAATTCAAAGAAGGTCAAATACAGAAATTATTTGCCATGTGCATGGCTTAATACAAATCAAGGTGTGTTGATGTGCGTTCCTGATACATGTCAAACCTAGAAAAATAGCAACTGATTAAACCTATCCTAATTCTGGCTGGAATTTTACTTTAAACAACTCCCATTGTAAAGCTGTATGTAAAGTGTAATTTATCTGAACATTCTATTAAGCAGTTTATACTTATCTGTGTTTGATACTTTCTAGAGCACATTTGCAGCAATAGGCTAGGTTCGGGGTTTAAAGGTACAGTATTTGTACTTGGTACATGTACTAAGTCCATAGGTCGAAAAAAACACAGGACCACCATGTTTAACTACTAGGGAAGCTTTGGGAAGATATAGAATTAGCATGAAGAACAAAAAAATAATTCTTGGAAGATGATGGAAGTGGTCGTTGTTGCTATCACTGCTTGAAGTGCAGCTTTACACGACACTGTCACTACGTATTCCAGGCAATATTAGTGTCCATGTAGAAGGACCCCCCCCAACCCACTGATACTCATCATGTCAGCTCTCCCCCTTCTGCTGTGTGAGCTGGAAGAAATACCCAGTGTATATGAGTGTTGGTGAGCATGTGTCCATCTTCCATGTGACAATGTTTGGACGTAGGGATCTGCAACAGAGAGAGCAAGGCTTTCCTTAGGGTCCAACATCAACTGGCAGTGGGGATTCTTCAACAAGGAAGGGGGAGGAGAAGAGTGCTTGCAAGATGAGTATAAATAGGTCGGAGGACACCTGTGGAAAACAGCTTTTCCTACATGCATGTGCAAGATCAAAAAGACCTGATGGGCGTGGAACCAGAGGGGCCGCGTTAAGAAGGAATGATGGCACAGGGTAAGACTGAGAAGGAGGGCCCACCAAAACACATAGCTTTCCTGGCACATTTTTTCTCTGTAGAGCAGTGGGGGCCATGGGCCCACCAAAAAAAACAGAGAAAGCATAATTTTGGGGGCTAAACTATGGGCCAATCTGAACAGGTCTTACAAAACAACTTATGCTAAAGGTAGAGTTGTCCTTTAATAAATACGTACCGCACTCAGAGGTTTTTGGGGTAAAAAATAAATAAATGAATAATTATTTCAATAATGCTCATAATACCTGTGTTTATTGTAGGTTGCAGTGCATCAAATGCTCAACATGTGACAGTCCTACAAAATGCTAAGGTCTGGAAAGGTTCATGTGTGGTGTTGCCATGCAAGTACACAACAGGCACAGTCAACACATTTGTATGGTTTCATAATGCAGTATACCAGGGAAATGAGTTTCAAGGGAATATTGTCTACCACAGCACTAATAAGGATCAAGTAGACGAATTGTTTGCTAACAGAGTACAATATGCGGGAAAGGAAACAAAAGATTGCGCCATAAAAATAACAAATTTTCAAAAAGAGGATGAAGGCAGATATCAAGTGAGACTGTACGGTACCGGATTTAAGTGGATGTCAAAAAATGTAACCATTGAAGTGTCTGGTAAGTAACATGCATAGTTCTTACTAGCAGCAAATGGGAGAATCTTTAAAACGGTCCATAAAGTTTATCTAAATTCAAAGCAACAAACAAAAAGTAGCATTTTGCAACTAATCTTTTGTTGTGGTGGCTGTATTAGTTTTCTTTATTTAGGCTTTTGTTCCCATTAATTTGTTTCTGGCAATCCAACCAGTAACAGTCAGGAGACAGTCAGGACAACAGAAACAAGCTAGAACTACAGAACCCCATCCTTCTCCTGTTATCCACACCACAGATGGGCTTGGTAACTGAGCAAAAAATAACTGACAACAAGCAGCACAAACACAAATCGTATGACATTATCAGCTCACTCATTGCTGGCGGGTCTAAAAGTTTTTTTTGTAATTTTGTAAAATCCACATTTAAAATATATATATGTATATATATTTGAAGTATAAAAAAACTTTCTATTTAAATCAGCTAAATACTATGCAGGTGTATGAAAGAAACCAAAGCCTAGATTAATGATGCCCCAGTCATGCTGCAGAGGGGGGCCCATGATCTCTGTGTGGAAGCAGTGGTATTTCTGCAGATATCCTAAGCACCCCCTGCTGACTCAGATTTATAGCTCTGTAATCAGCAAAGCTTGTGTTCTCTGCTGATTGGAGAACAAATAACTTTGTGGTTCACAATTCAAAATAATGCTTGAGTGTTTAATTCACCATAGATGACCATAGTGAGACCCTAAATTGTCACTGCATTAACCAACCTCACCTTAGTTCTTTCTTCCGTCTGTTTTGTATCCTCCTTTTCCCCTCCTATTCCTTTATTTTCCTTCTTTATCAGTATTATTGTTATTTCTAACCCCAAGAACCTATCTTCTAATTTCCATCACAAAAGGAGATGGGACATTGTAGTTCACAGAGGATATCTGGGCAAAACAATGTTCTAGATGTCAGTTTAATACATGGAAAGTGACAGGGATGGCAGATTTTCACTAATGTCACCACATCTAAGGACAAATAATATATTTCTCTTCAATAAAATCGACCTCTTTATTAATTTCAGCTTCTTAGAGTTTATATTGTTCCACCTATCAGGGTCTTTTATTTTCAGTTTCATGGTTTTTTTTTTTTCCCCAGATACCGGGCCAGCCTTAGAAATCACCAACCCAACAGAAATAAGAGAGTCAAACAGTATTACTTTAACTTGTTCCATAAATTATTACTGTCCTATGGACAACATCATTTGGATTGGAGAAGTAAATGGTACAAGCACTCCAAATGTTAAATATGACTTGGATGGCACACGCACAAGCAGCAGCTTTACATTCAGTGCATCGTGGAAAGACGATAAGAAAAATATCACATGTGTTATTGAGCGAGGAGACGGAGAAACTGGGAATAAAACAATTCAGCTTAATGTGAAGCGTAAGTCCATTTTCATGCTGGAAATATTTAGATGTGAAAATTGTAATGCTGACCCACCAGGCTATAGTACATATTTAGAGCCTGGCAAAAAAATACCTTATATTTTACCCCTTTAAACAACCTGATCATTATGATGACAAAACTGCCTCTGAGCTATCTGGTAATTAAAGGATTTCAATCCTTACCTGCCCTGTCCTGGTGACTCCAGTCTTTGCTCTCTTTTAGAGCTATGGGCACCAATTGTATTCAATATTTCAAAAGGCAATTACACCCAATGCTTGCCATGCCACTACTGTGGCCTGCAAGACAGATTGGAGTGACCAAGGTAATTATTAAACATCTTTAGAGTCCCTAATGTCTAAATATTCTCAACATAAAAGTGTGCCAAAAACTGGAAGTCTTAATAATTCTTCTTCAAGTTCTAAATAGATCATTCCAAATTATCTTCATCATTATTAGGCATCTGGGAAATGTTAAGATACAGTATCAGCCAGATGACATTGTATGTATCACATGACAAAGCCACAAAATTGTATAATATTGGTGGCACAATGGCAATCACATCAAAGGTAATGGTAAAAATAGGATTACTGCCCAGGTTGGGTTACAAGTCAACCTTGATGACCTTATCATTGGTGCTCATCCAACATGGCCATGGTAAGGCAGATTTAGGCTGCAATCATGTAAAAGATATGAACAGCAACACAAATTACATTGTTTTAAATAATCATTTAACAAAGACTAAGTTAAAATGGAGAAGCAGTTTGTGAAAATCTAAATACATCCTTAACACTTCCATAGAAATTGAGAGGGTAATTAGCAGCCTGGTACTACTATTAATTTGCACTTGATTCATTGAGCAATCAGCATGTGTGACCACCTCTAAAGCAAAAGGTTCAGCACTTGGAGCATTCAGATGTTTGTTATCACAATGCCAAGGAGGAAAAACATCAGCAATGAACTTATAAAACAATTGTTGCTGCTCATCAGTCTGGGAAGGGTTATAACACCATTGGAAGTCCATCATTCCGCAGCGAGAAAAAGGAAATATTCAAGACAGCTGTCAACCTTCTAAAAAGAAGCA
The DNA here is from genome assembly GCF_032062135.1 of Pyxicephalus adspersus. NCBI lineage: Eukaryota > Metazoa > Chordata > Amphibia > Anura > Pyxicephalidae > Pyxicephalus > Pyxicephalus adspersus. The sequence goes on from NC_092868.1 coordinate 5,665,510, forward strand.
AATTTACCCTATGGTCAGATTTTATAAATCTTGGAGAAATTGGTAAATGCCAAAAGCACCATCTCAGACTCTACAGGTCTCTTCATGGTAAATAATAAAGTTCACAACAATACAATTAGAACACAATTGAACAAGTATGACTTGTTTGGAAAAGGTTGCCAGGAAAAAGCCTCTTTTCTCTAAAAAAAAATGGTAGCGTGGCTTAGGTTTTAATAGTTTTATCTGAAGGAACCATAAGACTTGAGGGACAATTTACTTTGGATAGATGAGTGGCGATGTTTGGCCATGCACAGCTCCACATTTGGGGAAAACCAAACACAGCATATCACAAACAGCCCATACCAACTGGAGTAATGATGCTTTGGGATTGTTTTGCAGCCAGAGGACTTGACCATCTTGCAGTCATTAAACTGGCCAATAACTCTTTATATCAGTTTTCTGTAGTGAGTCAAATGTAAGGCCAACAGTGGAAAAGCTAAAGCCGAAATTGGGTCATCAATGGGACAATGGGTCTGATATAATAAAGTTCTCCAAAAATAGAAAATATCATGGATGAACCTGAGTAATTAGGCAAACCTAGGATGGATTCCCATACTCATTTGCTATTACTTTGCAAATCTTTTTAAATCCTGGACCAGATATTTTTCTGGTTTGCTGGATCGCCCAGGTTCTCTCATGATAATCTACCCTCTCCAGTCTTGGAGAGCCTTAATCAATCAAGCCTAATGGTCTCAAGCACACCAGGATATCAACAAAAGAATAAAAACAATTGAGGTGTTGCAATGGTCCAGTCCTCAACCCAATTGGAATGTTACGGTGGGAGCCGTGAATGAACAAATGCCTGCAAACCTTAATGACCTGAAGCAATGTTATAAACGAAAGTGAGTCAAAATTCATTCAACTTGATATTTGAGACTGATAAAGTCACACAGAAATCATTAATTTAAGTTACTTCTGCTGCGAGGTGCTTGTATAACTCTGGAATGTACTTAATTTTTCACATATGGCTTTTCCATTTTGACTTCATTTTTGATAATTAAACATTGACATGGTGGAATTTGTTGCCCATTGCTTTACACCTGAGGTTAGATTTAAGCAATTTTAGAACCTGTTAAGGATCAGATTTTTTTTATTATATCCTGATAGATAAAACCTAAGAATTGAAATCCTGTGTGAATCCTTGAATCCTTCATATGGCTGCTATATAATGGTCATTATTGTTCATTGTCCAGCAACATCTGCACACACTCTAAAATTAATGATAATTATTCATATTTATCTGCAGACTGGATAGCTCATGGCACCCAACACTCATTGTGAATCTTCATTTTAAAGCTTTTGGTCAGTTTTGAATGAATGACCATCTGACAATAAGTTGGGAAATGTTAGTTTTGAATTACATTAATTTTGCATCTATACAGATCTTTACATTGGGAAATTAAAAAAAATGTATCAATAAATTATGTGAATAATCAATTATCCAATCATATGAAAATGACATTTCCAGTAAATAATTACATTTTTATGTTTTATTAAGTGAGAAAATAAATATCCAGTACCGCATCCCTGTAACATTAATTACAACTGCATTTTTGTTTTTTGGGGGGTATTTTTTAGGTACCACAACTCTATTTACTTTATACAGTTAAACATACATATAATTTTGAGTTTACATATGTATTTACATTATAAAGCATTCCAGAGTATAACAATATTTTGTGGGACACTTTCCCCAGACAATTTTATAGTTCTTAAAGTTGAAGTCCTCGACGTGTTTCACCTTTTGGCTTCATCAGAAGGCTCAACTTTTATATACACCAGACAATCATTGTAAAGAATTCCAAACACCCTAATGTGGCAAAGTGAATTATCCAATTTCCAATAAATAACGAAACAATTAGCAGTATAATCTCACATTTATAGTAAAGGTCATTGACATTGTGCAGTTGAATACAATATACCCATATGTTTAAACTGTCACATGATTTTCAAAGGTAATTTAATGCACCAATGTCTCTGACCTTGATGATAAAAAAAGAAGTTCACTCATACATGATATGACTGTCAGTTATTAAATTTGCCCATCAATGGATACTCAAAGAGAAAAGGAATTTTTTCGTCACATGACTAAATGGAGTGAATATTCACACAATGTAATGAATTAAACTTCTCAATACTTTTAATAAATCAAACTTTAATTGTCTATTGACCTTGATTGGTAGTAGCTCCATTTATTAGAATTCTGCATTTGTTTTTTTCTGGGTTGGTTTACTCTATATCAGTCTGACATCACTAAGTTTGTTGGGATTTCCTAAACGTCTCAAAACTTTTAAAAGGATATTGAAAACCTATTTACAATGTATGTCAATCCAAAAAATTGGTGACAAATTGGAATCCCAGTTGTTTGTTTATTGCTATCCAGGTCTTCAATTGGAGAGAATTACCCTCAATTCCCGTGTAGCTGATTCAGGTTTTACCAGGGAGGAAATGAGGAAAAATCTGCAAGAGCGGCACAGATAGAAATAAAAAACTGTCCGGTCCTGACTTTGGATAAAGAACATTTTTGGGACAGCTTCCAAATTCCAGTCTAGTAAAAAGCAGAGCCCATGACTGGGGTGCTAACCTTTCACCCAGTCTATCCAATACCAATGTAGATCCATACTACTCCATTAAATATTATCTTTCACTTAATGTATGCCTTCTTTTTGTTAAGCCTAGAAAATAATTCTGACTTTCCTTGCCGTTCCAGATTCCCCCAAAAATGTTCAGGTTCTGCCTAACAACGCCACTATAAAAATACAAAAATCGCAGCCACTGACCTTGACTTGTTCTGTTGAAAGCAGCAATCCTCCAGCATATCAAATCACATGGTACAAAGATGAATCATTGCAAAATTTTAATAGGGGAAATGAAAAAGAATATCAAGTCACTAGTTCAGGAACATATTTGTGTAAGGCAAAAAACACAATCGATGAAACAACATCTAAGCCGGTGGAAGTGTCCGTGCTGCGTAAGTAGTCACCTTCATACTGGAAGGCTGTGTGCATTTTGTGATTAGATAGAAATGAGATTGAATTAGCTAAAAGGCTGACTGTTTTGGGGGTATTAATCATAAGAAGGAAATAATGCTACTTGCAAACTAAATTAAATCGAACTCCAAAAAAGTAAATATTAATAAAATATATTTTGTAGATATATATATATATATATATAAAATATAATAATGGGCAATACCAACCAGGGTATTATACAGATAATTTATAGGGGAAAGTAGAAAAATAGAAATGTAACTCCCTACTAGAAAAAGGCAATATTACCCCCACTTTTCAGCAGCTATACTTACCTTACTTACCCCCCAACACCGTTTAGTAGTTAGGACAATGAAAAGCAAATCCTGTGTAATCTTCAAAACAAGGTGGTGGAAATGTACTTAGTACTTTAGATTTTACCCAACCATATGAGGTTGTAGAAGGTTTGTGAGTTTATAGGTAGAGCTTAGGATGAATCAGCCTCCCCAATATCAAGGCCGGGAGAGAGAGTGGATGCAACTATGTATAATTCATGGATATTGATAGTGCTGTCCTATCCTCTTCTGCAACCTTTATGTGTAACAATTTACACTCTATGCTCCCAATATTCACAGATGCTCCTGAAAATGTATTTATTAAAAAACCAGACAAAATTGTTGAAGGAATGGATATTCTATTGACATGTTCCGCCACAGCAAATCCCCCAGTCTTTCGCTATGTCTGGTTCAAGGAAGGGAATGAATGCTATAACAACACCAATAATGAGTTTACAATCTCTAAAATAAAGGAAAATGATTCTGGAACTTACACATGCTTAGCTCGTAATGAGCTGAACGATACGGTGTCTGACGAGGTGGTTCTGGATGTGACGTGTGAGTATTATAGATTTATGCCATTTATTATGTGACTTTGATTTAGAAAAGCAACATACTTGACAGGGGTCACGTACAAGACAAAACTCAAATTGCATTTATTTAAACCCTTGCACATGATTGGACAATAAAAGCGGAACTAAACCCTGGGCCACTTACCTGTCCCTGTTTCTCCTAGGGTGCCATCATCTTCTCACTTTTTTCTTCCATAACCCGATCAATGGCCATCTTGATTGGCCAGGATGGAATGAGTGAACTTCTGCATGGGCGTGCTAGAGTTTATTCAGGCTCAACAGCCACAAGGGAAGTCTGGATTGCTGGCAAAAAAACGCATTTGCAGCTTAGTGAATTCGGACATATGAGCAGCGATCAGGCAGACAAGAATAATAATTGCAGAAGGGACATCGTCTGCCCCTTTCTGCAATGAAGTTGTAAAGAAATAAAACTGCTGCTTCCATTATCAAGCCTCAGGGTGGCAACATATGAAACTTAGCGATGTCAGACTAACAGCCATATTGAACTTTCAACTGAAATCAGCTAAATTCATTCCAGGTGCACCAAAACAAAAAATGTTCAATGTCTTACAGTTTCTTATACATTCTGAAGCAATTACTCCCCTGCCAGCATTCTGCCATTGTTGGTAGGCTTATCTACTCTACTTTTTAAAGAGAACACACTGTAAGATTTTGCACATCATTTATTTTTGCATGCAAAATTGAATTGATCTTTAAAGGTTAAGTCAACCCAGATCATTTTTTCTTTCTTGATGGAGCACCAAAGTATAACAAATATCAATGCTGTTATAAATAAAATGGATTGGTTGTGCTACCAGGAACAGATTTGTTTGCTTAGTTTGAAATGTTTGATCACCTACCAACATCATATATTAATAATCAAACCTTTCATAAGAGACTTATGGAAATCATTAGAGCCCATTTGTTTTTTTCTGTTTGGAGGGATGTCTGATTTATCAAAGGATGGGGCTGATTTATCAAAGCTCTCCAAGACTGGAGAACATAGACAATCATGAGTGATCCAGCAAACCTGAATGAATCTGATCCACCTGCATCACCCAGGTTCACTCAAGATAATCTATCTTCTCCAGTCTTGGAGAGCTTTCCTTAATCATGCCCAAAATGGGAGTAAGTGTTGGTTCAGGCTGTTTCACGATCAAGAAATCCTGAGCAGCTCCCAGCCAATGACACCTTGCCAGCACATTTGACAGCCCCATTTATGTTCTATGAAGCTACATGTAACATCCCCCAAGAGGCAGCAGTTCTCAGGCATGAGGAAGTGCTAACCACACCACAACCTTATGGCCTAACCTTATGGCCTCTATAAACATAGCATAAACCTTTCTTAATGTGAAAATGAACATTTTCCTCCACAATATTATTTTCATACCTGGGCTCCATGCTGCAGGTCACGTTATCATCCACACCGTTTCACTCCATCGTGACTCTTGCTTCTCATTGCCTTGGTGCTGATTGGCAAGCACACCAGTTGTAAATTTAATAAAAAATAGACATAATTTGACTGCAAACGGAAGATTACCATTTACTTTGCATAATATATTTTTTACTTATTTTAGATGCTCCTAGGTTTCCAAGAGTCGTCCTGGTACTAGATGGAAAAACATTTGATGAAGAAGACGTCACATTAATTGAAGGCGACAAGGTCACTTTTCAATGCATTGTCAACAGCAGCAACCCGGATGTGAGCAAATATACATTTTACAAGAACAATGAGGAATTTAAAAAATATATAAATCGGCCTATTGAAGCAAAAGATGCTGGGCAATATATTTGTGAAGCTCAAAATACTGCAGGACGTACTAAGTCACCGGGTGTTTACGTGGACGTTCACTGTAAGTACATGTTCTGCATTTTATGAGTCATTGGGTAAAGTAAACCACCAATATGGTCATACAGGGAAGGCACTACAAAAGCACAAGCAAGTATTTCCTTTAAATGATTTTGACCACCAGCCATTTAGCCTAGCAGTGACATGATACATTTCTAAGGATTGACCAAAATAACAGTTATAAACATAAACTGCAGTAAAAAAAAATAAAATAAAATGTGGAGGAGCCTCTACTTAGCAGAGAGGGCTTTCTTGTGGACTTTCTGGTGCCAATACATTCCTTCTGTTTGCAAATTAGCACCTACAACCCACCCACAAAAAAAAACATTCCATATTTATAAGTTAGATTTTTTGTAAATCTGAGCTAAACTCAGCCCCCCTACCCTACACACATTCTCATACCTCTTGCTTTCCTAATATTTAAGATTTTTTTCCTTTGCTGTCTACATACTCCTGCCCCTGTGCAAAGCATTGGTCGGACCACATCTGGAATATGCAGTCCAGTTTTGGGCACCAGTTCACAAAAAGGACATTGTGGAATTGGGAAGAGTGCAGAGAAGGACAACTAAACTAATAAAAGGAATGGGGGAGCTCAGCTATGAGGAGAGATTAGCTGAACTGAATCTATTCTCCCTTGAGAAGGAACTATGAGGGGGGATATGATCACTGTGTATAAACATATAAATGATCCATATTGAGAATTCTTTTCACATTTATTCACTTTGATATCATTACAAAGAACAAGAGGGCACTCTTTGCATCTGGAGAAAAATTAAGCTCTGGATAAGGAAGGGATTCTTTACTGTAAGGTCTGTGAAAATGTGGAATCTGCTCCCTCAGGAAGTAGTTTCAGCAAGTTCTATAGATGCTTTAGGAAAAAGCTGGATGATTTCTAGAAGCACAGAATATAACTGGGGATTAAAGCTTTAAAGTAAAGTTACCAGAAACTGCTGATCCAGCGAAAATCCAACTGCCTCATTGAATCAGGAAATATTTTTTTTCACCTTTTGAAGCAAATTGTACCAGTGTTTTTTTTCTGCCTTCCTCTGGATCAACCATGTCCATAGGGTTTTACATCTGGGATGTTTTTTTCCCTAGTGGTTGAACTTGATGAACTTATGTCTTTTTTCAACCTGATTTACTATGCAACTATGTCTGTTTTGCTGCTGAGATGTTCTCTTTTGCCATATTTGTTCTTGTAACCATTTTATTTTGTATAGAAAGTCCTTTTGAATTTAGAGCTGTCACCAGAACTGGAGCTAAGTTGGAAAACCAGTTCTAGTGGCACCTGTCTAAGAAGAAATCCGCTATGACTTTGGAGATATCTCCTCGTATTATGGCTGTAGGAACCTAAAGGAAACAACTGCCTGCTCTTGCAAAGAGATGTTGATTTGTATACCCTTTATGTATCATACCTGTCATGTACTTATTGCAAGGACCGCCCTCCCTTCGGAAAATAAAAGCTCCTTGGTAGTTTTGCTGTCACCATTGCTTTAGTGCTTTCCAGGAATGACTGACCTGGAACAATACTCAGTTCACGAGTTCAGATTCTCCCCCTCCAGACACTTTCTACATGTATGTACTATGTCAAAGTTTCAGGAAGTTAGAATATTTATCAGGAAGTCAGCCCACAGCCCACATATTTATCACAAGATTATTTTCTTTTGAAGGGTATGTCATACTGAAACTAAGCCTGACAACTCATTTCTGTACTCTTTGCCTCTGGAGTCTGCAGTCACCGATAGTATTAGAATTGGACTTACGATAAAGCCTGCAAACTTCTACATTCAGCAATGAGCAATGGCTGTCAACATTGTATGTTCAACAAAGAGAAAACCTTCTTCTTCAGTGAAAACATGTATGGCATCCTAGGGAGTAGAACAGTGGAATCTCTAAGGCTAGGTTCAGATGAGCAGTTTGAAGAAGTGATCCTATTACAAGGTAGCAACCGCTGGGAGATGGCCAACTTCTGCACTGGTCCAACTTTAAAAACTTCATAAAACTTAACTTAAAAAAATTATCAGGGAATTACTGTAGAAAGGGACAGGCAATATCTCTTCTGCATTAAGCAGTCTTACCAGAGTGATCTGTCAAAAAAGGAAATTGGCAAAGACTCCTACGTTGGTTTTCAAGATATCCGGCAATCCTGGCTTCCTCTGTGCTTGCTGGGACCGCATGAACCCCCATGATTCCTGGCTTGGCCAATCAAGATAGCTGAAGATAGTATCTAGAGAGAGAAGAAGGAAGATGTTGGCACCCTGAGACAGAGTGGGGAGAGGGTAAAATAACAGGGTTTAGTTCTGCTTTAACAGTGGTATAGAGCTGACCACTATGGCCCTCATTCATCTCCTATAGGCAGCCACGGGTGAGCATCTCAGCCATGGCATAGTTCATGCAAGGAAGAAGTGATGGCACCCATCTAAACATAGATTTTTATTAAAAACCTGTATTGATATTGCACTGACATATTACACAGCACTTTACAAAGTCCACAGTCATGCCACTAACTGTCTCTCAATGAAAATCACAATCTAATAGTGTTCTGGATATAAAGCTTCATACACTTATGAATATGGGTTCTATGTATTGCCTCTGGTAAAAATGATTGATATACAATTAATTCCCATGATCTCGACTGTTAGTTTTTAAAAATGAACATCCCTATATGTTTACAATCTTTACAATTATTTTTATTTCAAGAGGAACTAATCATTTCAATTTTTGTTTGCTTTTTTTATTTCCAGATCCTCCTAACGGTGTGAAAATTTATACTACAAGCAATATAGTTCAAGAAAATCAAAAGATCAAGTTAACTTGTAGTTCTAAATCAAGCAAGCCAAAAATCAGCAGATACGAGTGGTACAAAAATAGAGTTCTTTTTAGGAATTCAACATCTGAATTTTTCGAACTGTGGGTAGAATGGACACATACTGGATCGTACTCATGTAAAGCCTTCAATGTGATAGGATTTACCGAATCACAAGAGACAAAAATAATAGTCCAATGTAAATACCTTCTCCAGGTTTTCATATTGTTATACGCATGCTGTGGGGTATTTTAAAGGGTCGGTTAAGCCATTCATGGGTCAGCCCCTGGCTGCTAATATGTAAGATCTCCCTGTTGTAATATGAAATGTATGCCTTCCCACCAGGGAGTTTTGGTTGTCCCCAACTATCCTAATGCATTTAGCTTCTCCTGTTACATTTTATTCATAAAAAATAACTACAAAAGTCAGCAGGATGAGTGTGAACCTTTCATAATTAGTACAACAGGTGTATATGTCCAAGAATGAAGAGTGGTGATGGTGGGAACAGGTGTACAGATGTGGGAACCTCTCATACTGAGAACAGAAAATGTGTAGACCTTGGATTTCTACACAGGTATGGTGAGAAGATCCTCACATTGGGCACAGCTGGTATACAGAGCCAGGAACTCAGAGTAGGTATGGGAGATACCTCATAATGGGTACACCAGGTGTGTAGATTGAGAGTATGGGTATCAGATGAATGGGAATGTTTTAAAACAGGGACAGCAGGTGGACAGCCTCAGAAATGGAGCAAAGAAATGATGAGAGGCCTTTATAATATTATTATTAATATTCATAAACAGGATTTATATAGTGCCAACACTATGCAGTGCTGTACACAGTGGCTGCAAATGACCCTGTAAAGAAGAGCTTACAATCAAGGAGGTGGGGGAAGTTTCACTCAATAGGCGGGAAGATATGCAATGGTGGGTAAGTAGTGAGGATTTTAGGAGACAGAAGAAGTAGAGTAGGCATGCAAAGTCATTAGTAGGTCATTGGAGGAGCGAAGAGAGCGGCGGGATTGGAAGGAAAAGCACAGGAACTTGGATTTGATTCTAAGGTGAAATGGAAGCCAATGAAGAGAACTACAAAGGAAGATAAGTGATGGGAAGGCTGTATTGAGGGTAGGTAGGTAGGTAGGTAGGTGGGAAGGCTGTGTATGGGGTAGGTAGGTGGGAAGGCTGTGTATTGGGTAGGTAGGTGGGAAGGCTGTGTATGGGGTAGGTAGGTAGGTTGGTGGGTGGGAAGGATAGATATGTCTGGCTGCAGCATTCATAACAGATTGTAGAGCAGAGAGTCGGGTTAGTGCAAAAGCAAAGGGAAGATCAAGGAGTAGGAGGGAAAAGTTGCCTTTTGACTTAGCTCTGATGAGGTCATTAGACACTTTAGTAAGGGCTGTTTCAATGGAATGGGCAGCTCGCAAACAGATTGGAGAGGATCACGGAGAGAGTATTTGGTGAGGTAATTGGTGAGTCTTTTATGGACAAAGACCTCAAAGTCCTTGGAAACAGGAGAATGAAAACAAGAAGTTTGGAGCAGAGTGATAGGACAGTAGCTAGGGGGTATGGAGGAGGCTAGTGAGGGTTTTTTCAAGATAGGTAGAATATTGACATGTTTGATAGCAGAGGGGTAGATACCAGTAGAAAGGGAAAGGTTGAATAGTTTGGTTAGGGCAGGGGCCAGGGTGGAGGAATGGGCACAGAGTAGATCAGAGGGAATAGGATCAAGGGGACAGGTAGTAGATTGAGATGATGAGAGAAGGGAAGAGACTTTGTCCACAGTGACAGGGCTGAGGGAGGCCAGTGATGATATATAGGTGGAAGGGGTGGTATGGTTGGAGTACCACTGAGAGCAGAGACTTCATGTCTGATTTTGAAAATTGTATCTCTAAAGTAGGCTTTTATATTGGGAACAACTAGTATACAGAACCAGAAACACTGGAGTCCTCATTGAATGACCTACTATGAAAAAGCCACCTTTGGAATCTGTTACATTTCTGATTGTCTAAAACCAAACCATTATATCTCCACCCCCACCTACTCTTGGGTGATCACAGAATGCAATTTAAATGAAACTCTTGCGAGAGATATTTACTATAAAGAAATAATTAACTTAATATATTGCTTGCTTTGGCAGATGCTCCACGAAATGTAACTCTGAACATTCTACCAGGAGAACATGTAACTGAACATATGGATGTAAAAATGACATGCACCGGAAAAGGCAACCCAGATGTTGGCTACACATTTTATCTAAACGATGTCCCTTTGAGCAGCGGATATGGCTTTTTTAGCCTGTACAATGTACAAGTAAAAGACTCTGGGAAGTATTCTTGCGTGGCACAAAATGATGTTGGTCCTGGAATTTCGAATGTAGTCTATCTACATGTATCATGTAAGTGTAAGCTCTGTAGACAAGTGTGTATCTAGTTTGGTTTATGAGGGCTAATATTGCTTTGTTTGTGGAGAATAGTTTCCAGTGAAGGGTATTTTACTACAAAGATGAAGTTCCCATTTATTCAGGTCATCTGTTAACATTATCCCATCCCTGGTGTCAGGAAGTCTGAAGGGTGTTAAAACTAAAACAGGGTTGACAGAACAGGGTGGTTCAACAAACTTTACACTTCCTGATTCTGGTCAATCAACATCTGCACTGTCACATTACATGGTTATTGGATTAAGGTGTTTGTGCTTTATGGATATAAATTCTGAGATATTTCCAACACTGATAATGCAACTCTGAAGGCTGCAAAACATCTTCACCAAGGACAAGGCTAGTGGATGGTGACTGATACTTGATGCCACATGGACATTGAAGACAGTTGTGATCTTCCAGCCTTGTGGTAACAGCTTGGTGAAGGCTCTTTTCTGCTAAAACTAAACTATGTGACCTCCGTGTACAAAGCCAGCTCTATAAAGACATGGCTTGACCAGTTTGGTGTGAGGAAGTTGAGTAGCCAACACAGGACCCCAACATCAGCCCTAATGGACGCCATTGAGATGAACTGGATAACGAGCCAGGTCTTCTCATTCAACATCAATACCTTAACAAATGTTCTTTTGGCTCAGTAGGCACTCATTCCCAAAGAAATACATTTCAAAATCTTGTGGAAAGTCTTCCTATGGGAATTAATAGTGTTAGAGGTACATAGGAGGGTCAACTCTATTCTAACTTCAATGGTTTTGGAATGGGATGTTCAGAATCATTAATTACATGGTAAAACATTGCAAAAGCACCAAATAGATTATGATGTAGAGAAGCATTATTACAGAGAAACTATCTTGTAACCCGAGGCTGACTCATCCATTAAGGGTTAAGTCACAAGTGTGGAATGGCTTATGATTTGCAGCAACTCACATCAGAGATCAGAGAGTTACAAGGATACATGAAGTTTTGAAACTGGAAAAGGGTAAGATTCCCCAACTGTTGTCATCTAGTATTGACCAATTTGATTTGAGATTTTCTAGTGTTACATGCTCAAGTGAGTCCAAAACGATTCACTAGAGGGCACAAGTGTATCATTAGCCGTTTAGTATATCATATTTGAGAATGGAAATAAAGCTGAATGCAACAAGCAAAATCTCTGCTATGATTCCACAATTAATTTAACATCCAGGCAGCCATCCAGGAACTCTTGGGAAAGCCTAAAGTGGACCTATCATCACAGTTTTATTGTTAGATAATAGGGTAGCTACTCCATTTATATCATGTTTTTTTATTTTTTTATTACTTTTTGGGGGAGGAAGGGGAATCCCACAGCCTCATGGAATACTTGCATTACATATTCCAGGAAGCTGTGGGCTGTTCCTTCTGCACATGTCTGAGATCGGGCATGCGTCAAGGGATTTCCTGGAATGTAAAAACAAAAAAGCGCCAATCTCATGCATGAGCAGTGACATAAGAAGTCAGTTTTAACAATTGGAAAAAGACATGTCGCCCGATCTAGCGCCTGTGCAGTGTAAAATCATTTCATGTGAGGAAAAACCCTAAAAAAGGAGGATGGATGCAATGGGGATGGCCAGGAAGAAGAGGGAAGACAGAGCAGAACTCACTGGATTTATCAAAAGCTTTTCACGGGTAAAGAAAGGTAAGTGTTTTTTTTTTGATCGTTATGCTTTAATATTCCAAATTCCATGAATGAATGAAATAATTCAAGCACGGTACATGAGCGTATAGATTGTGAGATTTGGGGCATCTCCCAGGAAGCAGCAAGGAGACCCGGTAATATCACCAGGGTCTACAGAAAAAATCCAGAAGCCAGGGTCCATGGCAAGCATTTTTCTTTATTATTCCAATGTTTGGTTTTCAATGAGCTAGTATTTTTTTTTCAAGGGTGGAAGACTCATGATGACTTTATAACTTCATAGGCGTAAGGCATAATGATAAGACTGTGCCAGGCCGGGTCTGCTTTAAGTCACTCTGTTATGCTATAGAATGTTTCGTAGTATTAAGCCAAGGATCTGTTCTTTTGTTTTGCAGACAGCCCCACCTCCATAGGAAAATTTGCATCCATGGCAGTGTTTCCCTTCATCGCTCTATTAATTATTATCTTTCTGATTGTTCGATTCAGAGTATGGTAAGATGATTTGCTCAGATCTTGGACGAACCCATATGACACATTCAGAACATCGAAGCTCAGCTGACCAATATGATCAGTATATCAGCAGGACCTAAACACATGCCCAATCCACTGATCCACCCTCTATAATCAGGACTGGCCACGCAAGTAACATGTTAGATTTCCCTGGGAAGTATGGTCTCTTTTATGGGTACAATTTAATTGAAGCAATTCCTGAACTTACAAAATTCATGCAAAGTCAGCATAATAGACTTTTGTGGGGAAATTCCTACTTTTACATATTTGACAAAGAAACAGGAAAAGAGAATTTGCCAACAGAATTTGCCAACTTCTAATTTATTTATTGGTATCATACACAATGGGAAGTGAAGAAAAGTCCCTTCACTTCCTATCTAATTAATAGGTATCAGACACAACAGGAAGTGAACAAAATTCCATTATAATGGGCACAGCAATAAAAGCCTTTAGAAGCTCAGGAATGGCTTTATTGCTGTCTGAGCCCCCATAGGGATGTTCTCTCCAACCCCAGTTATTAATTTTGTAAAAAAAAAAATCAATAATATTCTTTGGAATTATTTAACACTTTATTAAAATTGAGTGAGTCAGATATGATATGTACCAAAACCAATGGCTGAACAAGTCTTACTATACCTGCACTGTAGTGCATACAATTGTAAACTGAGGTTTTCTTGTTGCCAAATATAGAATCCAATGGATTATATTTTTAAAAAATTAAATTAAAAAAAAAGGTACATTTTCCAGGCTCCTATCCTGGACAGAAATTGCCTACTCTGATTTTATTGTACACTGTAAACAACATTAGATGCTGCAGCAAAGTCAAATAGAGCCTGCTTTATTTCCTGGCTGCAGGACGGCCAGCATCATGTAGCCCCTTCAATCCCAGCCCAACTGCCCCTGGCCCGCCCATTTCATTCATTGGATTTCAGTTCTTTCAATCATGGAGGCTTAGTATCAGATGTGGGTATTACTTGGGGCGTTCAGCCTAGGGATGCCTATTGATCCAGACTGATCACCCATTAAAGCATTTTGATATTTGCATAATTCCTCCTATGAGCCAGCCCATGCTTATGTTAGAGCTGAGGAAACTTAAGATGGGTACTGAAGCAGGGTGCTGTGATGTTTCCAGGAAGCTATCTATGTACAATGCCCTGTATACCCCTCCCACCATCCTGCATCGCATAGTGAAAAACAAAATCCTACAGCCTTTTATAATAACCCCACCCACTGATGACATCACTAAATCCAAAATATATAAGGAAAAAAAATAATCGTATTAGCATATTGATGACGGGGTGGAACCAGCAAAAGGCAAACTCCAAAATCAGAAAGTTACATGATAACAGCACCTTGATAATTACCTTTATGATAATTGCAAATCTTCTTCATATTATTAATTTCTTCTTTCCTTGCCTAGCATCAGAGGAGCGTTCTCTAGAAAAAAAGAAGATGACACAAACGATTCATCATTTTTCATTATGAAAAAGGTAAAAAGAAAAAATTAACTAAAATGCTGCGTCACCAAGAGCAAAAGTGCTTGGGCAGTGAACCTAATATCATAGCTAGGGATGCCAGATTCCACTCAACACAATGGCTGCAATTTGAACTCAAGTTCTATGCAAATGTCAGGCAGTGACAATTACAAAAGCAAGGCTGTGAGGACCACGCTGTACTTTATTTACATCTAAGGCGGTAAAATTAGGTGACACTTAAAGTGCACCTGTAGTCAGATGTGCGTTTGATGTAATATGGTTCCTCAAGACTGGACAAGATAGACCATAATGGGAGAACTGGGATGATCCAGCAAACCTGGAATAGATTTTTTAAAAATCCTTTGCTATTAGCTGGTAAATCCTTTTATTTTGGACCAGATCCATTCCAGGTTTGCTGGATCACCCAGGTTCTCCCATGTTGGTTTATATTGTCCATTCTTCAAGAGTATTAAAAAAACAGGTCCAGTTTGTAACATTGACATGTAACATTTTATAAAACTTATCACCTCTCAATATGGGTCTGATTTTTTAAAGCTCTCCCAGGCTGGAGCGAATACACTTTCATCAGTTAAGCTGGGTGATCCAGCAAACCTGAAATGTATCTCACAGAATTCAAAACATTTGTTAGCAAATAGCATATGATTTTGCAGAAATCTATTCCAGGATTGCTGGATCACCCAGCTTCACTAATGAAAGTGTATTCTCTCCAGCCTTGGAGAGCTTTAATAAATCAGGCCCTATCACTCCGTGATAATGCTTCCATCTGCTTTTGGGAGGATTAGGCAATCTTTGTTCAGACAACATTCATGTTGGCCATCCCTCCATGAAATTAAGAGAGATAAAATACAAAATTAAATAAAGTTTCATATTTTTTTTAAAAAATAGGAGCAAATTTATTTCGCCCCTTTCATCCCACAAAACACCCCCAATCTACAAAATAACACCCATATATGGAAGAAACTCCGCCTACTCCCAAAATGTCCTATTATTTAGGAATGTCAAGATTAGGGCACCTGTGTAAGATAATACTTGAAGTGAAGATGATAATTACCTTAATTTAAACTTATTTTATCCAACAGTCGAACAACGAATCAGCTGACAACATGGGACGTCAGGCGCAATCCATGCACGGCTCCATCGACCAGCTCAATTACGCCAGTGTAAAATTCCCTCCTGCCCCAGCCAAAAGGCAGATAAACCCTCCCAGGTCAGCTGAATCCATAGTGCATAAAAAATTGAATTGAACCCCTATCTAGGAGGTCAGGTTACAGAAATCCAGCCATTGCGGCCTAGCGCCTCCCTCCAATCCTTATTAGAAGTTGGCACTATGGTAACGCCATTTCCTGTTTACTCAAAGATGTTTAAAGGTGGACAGGAGGCGGGGTTTTTGGTAAACAAGGAGGGGCTTCCAATTTCACAGCTACTGACTGGTCCACCCTGGCAACCAAAAGCTCCACCTCCTACTAGGTCATCAGAAGATGACATCACTATTGTTTACAACTTCCAGCATGGCTTGGCAGGGAGCAGTAGGCCACAGTAGCCAGATCCCTGTATCCAAACGCCCTAGATAGGAGGGGGCAATTTAGATTTTGATTGTTCCATTGGGGGCAAATAATGGTACTTATATAAGTATATACAGGGATTTTGCTTGACAAAGATGGGGTTTTAACATCACAGCCATTGACTACATCACCCCTGGCAACCAAAAGCTCCACCTCCCTTCAGAAGATGATATCACTATTGTTTACAACTTCCAGCATGGCTTGGGAGGAAGCAATAGGCCACAGTGGCCAAATCTCTGTATCCAAATATCTTAGATCCCCTATCCAATGCACACTTTGATTTTACTTTTAGGGGCAAATATTGGTATATATATAGTACAGTTATACATTTTAAAAAATCTGCTAATTATTTATATATATATATATATATATATATATATATATATATATATATATAGTGAGATCTCCCTGCCATGATTTCCAACTCTGGCTACCTTGGGAGTTTTGGGTGTCCCCCTCTACGTGCCCCAACTTTTGTTATATGAGCACAGCAGATGTTCAGACCTCAATCGCAACACAAGGATGCTGGGAGCCCCCCGTAATGGGCACAAGAGGGTATACAAACCCATAAAGCTGAAACAAGGAAGGTGAGAGCCCTTCATAAAGAGCATAGCAGGTGTACAGACCCAAGAACTCAATACAGGGATGGTGAGGGCCCCTCATATTGGGCATAGTAGATGTACAGACCAGGTAATTCAGCTCAGGGGTGGTGGGAGCCCTTCAAAATGGTCACGGGTGTACAGAGTCAGGATCTCAGTGCAGGAATGAGAGGGAGCCACTCATAATGGGCACAGCTGGTGTACAGACCTGGGAACTAGGATGCTGGAAGCCCCCCATAATAGTAATGCCCTGTTAAATCAAACCCTCACACCATAATATATAAAAAAGATGATTATAATTGTTGTCAGTGCAGGAAAATTTTTCTAAAAACTTACTTATCACTTAACTTTCAGTGCCATGGAAGATAATGACATCACCACAGTTTACAGCGTTGTCAGAAAAGTGCCCAACACAGCTGAGGTAAGTTCACCTGGGTGAATAATTCTGCACCTGCTGCAAGAATGATTACAAAGCCTGCATAGACAAAACTCCTGCAGCTGGACAGTGAATGATGGTCCACTTTGTATGTAAAAAATTCATATTTATCAAAAAAAAAATGTCCAGATGTTTAAATGTTTCACTTCCTGAACATATTGTATACATAGATACAAATGTTCTGAATTTTTTTTATTAAAAATATTTTTTTTTTACATTTTGTTATGAAAAAACACTTTTACCTCTATCATAACCATCTAACATTACCAACCATGGCCAATAACATTTCTGGGTTTCCATTACAGCAAACCTGACCCTTCTGAATTAAAGTGCAAACATTTTATTTGTATTCCTGATTTTCATCTTTTTGCAGTATGAGAACATTGAGTCGTCCAAGAGAACCAATGATGAATCCCAGGATGAAATTCACTACTCCGTCATTACTAATTTAAAAAAAAAGTCAGCAAATCGAGAATATGACCCTGAAGTGGAATACGCCAAGCTGAGACATTCCTGAAGTGCATCTTGTATTGCTTTCAGATTTTTTTGGCTTCTTGTATAATCCAAAAATTATTCCTAGCTCAGTTCCCGTACACCTGTGAGTTTTGGGTGTTCCCACACACCTTTGTGTTGTGGGTGCTCCTCTATATTGCTTTCTCAATATTTTATAAAATATTCAGCACAGGGATTGTGGGAACCCTTATAATTAGCAAAGATGTGAAGACCCAGGAACTTTACACAGGGATGGTGGGAAACCCTCATAATGCACACGGCAGTTACACAGACCACAGACTGTTAGGAACCCCTTATAAAGGACACAGCAGGTGTGTAGACCCAAGAACTCAGTGCTGGGATGGCAAGAATCCCTCATAATGGGCACAACACATATGCAGGCCCAAGATCTCATCAAGGGTATAATGGGCACTGCAAGCGTAAAGACCAAAGAACTCACAATAGGTATAGTGGAAGCCCTTATAAGCACACAGACCCCAGGAAATCAGTCTAGGATGACAGGAACCCCATATAATGGCATAATGGCCACAGTGGATAAACAGTTCTGGGAACTCAGTGCAGGTATAGTGAGAATAGGTTAACATAATTGCCAGGTGAATTAACCCCCTCCTTCCCAGCCAAGCACCTATCAAAAACTAAAATGTCAGCTCTGTGTGCTCTGACCCCTTTAAAAGACAACTTTTCCAAAAGTTGTGTGACGAATGGACATTTGAATCAAGCACTGTTGCCATGTATCTCTCAGGACTTGCAATCTTCAGTAGGATACTTGGTGCCACCCTACTTCATAGCCATTACAAAGGCAAGTAATGTTCCAATGGACACATAATGAGAGATCCATAATGTACCATAAACAAATACATGGAGACTCCAGCTGCATAGGAGTGACACCATTGTATCATTGTTGTTGGGGATTCAAACTGCAAACCTTAGAAAATCTGACCACTGAAGTTTTCAAAAACCTGATGGCCTGGCAAAGCACAATAAGCACAATCATAACACAAACTGCTGTAAAGCCTGATCATGCCCTGTGTGTGTATATATATATATATATATATATATATATATATGTATCTGCAAAACATCTGCTCTGTAACCTACCATGCATGCATTGCAGCTGCACTTTGAACATTGATTTATTTTTTTTCATACATTGGCATCCAAATAAAAAAAAAATGCAAAGTACCCCAAGAAAATGTGTTCCACTTTGTGATATGATGGCCTCCAAAGGGACCACAGGGTTATTTATCTGACTGGTGCCAATTAGTCAGATAATTAACATCAGTTTGATTATAAATAAAACATCAGTTTGATTATAAATAATCCTAAAAGCAATATGTGCAAATAAAAAATGAGGTAAAGCAGACACCTTTAGGGAAAGCAAAAAATAGTGCACACATGCTGCATGAAGGTCACAATTTATCAAAGCTCTCCAAGACTGGAGAAGATAGACTACATTGGAGAAACTGGGTGATACAGCAAACCTGGAATGGATCTTGCCCAAGAATGGAAACATTTGCCAGCTATTAGCAAACTATTGTTAAGACATCAGTTCCAAGCTTTTTGGATCTCCCAGGTTTTTTGCCTATCATCTCCACTCTTGGACAACTTTAACCTCCCTACCAGTTCATTTCTTTCCGGTTTTATATGTCCAAAAGCGGTACATTGTTTTTCATGAAAATGTATTTTACAGTATAATATAGTATGGGTATAATAAAGTTTGAAACACAAAATCATGTAAAAATAATAAATTGAATACATTTTAAAAATCTATATATTTATATTTTTAAAAAATACATATTATACTCATACTAATATATATACTGTAAAATAAATGTTCTTGAAAACAGTGTACTGCTTTCACACATATAAATCCAATGTATTGCATTCAATACAGTTATATTGAATGCAATACAAATGGATTTTGAAGTTCCCGTCCCGCGGGCAAAGTACACATGTGCCAACGTCACCGGGAACTCCCCGGTGACTCATCAGGTGCAGAAGCCGGCCGGAGGAAGAGAGAAGAAGACGGTCAGTTGTGTATTCTATATGCATGCTGCAGCTGAGCCCACAATGATTTTTGTAGGCTCACGTTTTGCAAGCCAAAGAGAGATAATATGGCCTGCATAAAATTTAGGGAGCACCTTAACTTATCCACTGCCCTCTCCACCACGACAATATAACAAACATGGGCATTTCTGTGCATTGCAACCCAAAGCAAAACATTTGTTATAAAAAAACAAACAAGTACAGCTCCCTGTGCACATAAATTTGAAAGTATTTCCACCACCCAGCAAACTTAAAAGCTACACACTCATCAAGTCAGCCAATATGCCAGCACAGGAAGACTACATTGGTGATTTCTATGCTATCTGCTCCTTTGCTTCTGCTGAGTAATATATTACCTGTAAATTGGATATTTGCTATGCTGCAACGAAGCGTACATTGACTTACCTGGAGTGGTGTAAGGGAGGTACCTGAGGATAATCTTGCTGCTCTGCATTTAAAAAGCTTACTCTCTAAGGGTCATGCATGCTTGCAGTTCAGTTATACCACATTGGACACTCTGCAGCCATGGGTCTTGTAGAAATGGAAGGATAGCTATGGAAGGTGTAAAAAGGCATTATAGAACATCTGGAAACCTGCATAGTAGTTGTTTTCTAGTGTTGCAGATGTCATTAAATGGATCTGGAGGGGTTGTTCATTCTTCTTCGTCCAAAATGTGTCCAAAATGCGTTTTAAACTTACAACCCACTTAGGTACTTCAAAAGTGTCCCTGCTCAAATCAATTGAAGCCATTGACAAATGTACGAACCTTGACATGACAAATCTCTGGCCTGACCCAAAACCACAGCGCTGGCTGAACACTTGTACAAAAAAAAACAGAAAAAAGCTTTTTTAACCACTCTTATTTATTTCAGTTATAAAAAGAGGACTTTGCAGTTACTGATTGATTTTGGCTAAAAATTACTTTTTCAACCTCTCTTTGTAAAACAGTCTGTGTGAACAAGCCCTAACGCCAATTTCTGATGCAGTTACTGGGGGTGATTTACTAAAGGAAATGATGCCATTCACCTACCAAGGTGAGTTATCATCTTGCAAGTGATATAGCGCTTAGCTTAGTGAATGTGGTGATAGTTCACGTTGCAAAAAATACCCAATCATGTGCAAGGAAGAAAACAAAGGAAATTTTCTTGCGCACGTTTGGATGGTTGAAGTCAGCAGAGCTTTATCTCTTTTACTAAGCTAAGTGAAATATTGCTTGCTAGGTCATCATTCACTTCGGTAAGAGTCTTTAAGTCTTCAGTAAATCTTCCCCACTGTGCGCATAGTCTGAGCATCTTCTGATAATTTAGTTTTCTCTCTATCTCTCTTTCATACTGGGACAGGCCATCATTCCAGCTTCCTTCCAATCCGCTCTCTCAGTCTCAGACAGGTCTATGTCTCCGCTACTGCCCCTTCCACCTTCTCTGCTCCCTCAGTTTCAAGCAAGTCCATGTCCCAGCTACTGCACCTTCTACCGTATCTGTAGGCAGGTCCATGTCCCAGTTTACTAACCCTCTAACTTATCTGTGCTCCCAATTTCAGGCAGGTCCATGCCCCAGCTCCCGCATCTTTCACCTTCTCTGCACTTATAGACGCAGGCAGGTCATCATCCCAGTTCTTGAACCTTCCACCATCTCTGCTTTCCAGTACCAGACAGGTCCATGCGCCAGCACCTGCACCTTCCACTTTCTCCGCTCATTCAATGCCAGGCAGGTCCTTTCCTGGCTCCAGCACCACCTTCCTCCTGTTATGCTCTTTCAGTCTCAAGCAGGTCCAGGTCCAAGCTCATGTAGCTTGTACCCACTCCGCTCTCCCAGTCCCAGGTACGGCACCATCTCAGTTCCTACACTTCCCACCAGCTCTGCTCTCTCTGTCTCAAGCAGATCCATATTCCAGCTACTGCACCTTCCATCTGTCCCAGGCAGGTCCAGGACCATGTCCCATCTCCTGCACTTTCCACCTTATCTGCTCTCACAACTTTAGGTAGGGCTATGTCTCAGATAGGGCACCATCTCAGATCCCACACCTTCCACCTTCTCTGCTTTCTCTGTCCCAGGCCGGTCTATGTCCCAGCTCCTGCATCTTCCATCTGTCCCAGACAGGGCCTGGACCATGTCCCATTTCCTGCATTTTCCACTTTCTCTCAGTTTCAGGCAGGTCCAGACTCTAGTCATCTCAGCTTCCACTTGCTCCATGCAAACCAGGCATGCTCCATTTTCCTACCCCTGCTAATAAACATGGCAGACTACTGTGCACCTGCAGCCATGCCATTGACAGGTCATTTGCTTGCAACACAGAGCATTTCTCAGGCTGCAAGTAGTGGGAGAAGCTGCTGGATCCCTTCCATACTTCTTCTCTCTGCACAGGCTATGTACAGCACAATGATAATGTCACCACCACTTTCTATGGTAATATGTGGGTTTGCAAAGGCAATTGGTGCACACAAAGTTTTTGACATCCCATTGTGATTTATGGTATGGTATTTAGCTTATGTAATTAGAATCAAATTTAAAAATATGATTACCCTGGGGATTTTTTCATATTGTATTGTATGTATTGGTATATAGGTTTATGAGTGTATAGGTGTGTGATGATTTTTTTATCAGTTTTATATTTGGAATAAATGTCATAAATGTATATTTTATGTAAACCCAAATAAAACATATTTTAATAGAAATCTACTTTGTCTTCTGTGTTGATTCTGGTGTGTCTAAAATTCTAAATGCCCCTTCATTTTCTGTCTTCTCTTCAGATAGGGTAGATCTACCTAGCAGCATATACAAAAATAAACTCCAAAGATCTTTATCTTTTCTACAACAATGCCAAGTGTTTATGATTCACGGTGATTTAGCAAACAAAAGGTCCTTCATTAATGGTTTACATCAATCTGTTCATCCATCTCAGAGATCTGAGTGTACTCGAAATTGAGTGAGTTGGACTGACGCAAGATTCTCTCTAGTCCGTTTCAGTTTTCGTAATACACCTCTTCATATCCATTGAAGATCTTTATTGTTCAGGAAGGACGGGCTGCGGATTCAGATCCATGGTGTGGAAGCTGAATTTGTAAGGCCGCAGAGACGTCACTCGCCGTTATTACTTTACGATCTGTTATCTGTGACTAATAGTAAGTGATAGTAGCCTGGCAGTCAAAGAGAACTCACCTAATCTGTTTTTGTCTGTTCAGTGTTTACAAGCTTATCTGATATTATAAAAAAAGTGAACCTGTCTCCACTCCATTAGCTTTAGCAACACTCTTTCCATAATATGTGCATGCAAGGCATTTTGGGGGTGGTATATAGCTGTAAAAGCCTCCCTTTCATAAGCATTAAAAAGACTGCTGCTGGGTACCTCCATCCTAGACGTGACACTATAGTGTCCTACAACATGAAGCTCATGCTGGTAGGTGAGGGGTGGGGTGGAGGTTAGACACTAGAAGATAAATGCAAAGAGAAAAGGGTCCTACTACAGAACTGACGTCTTGTAATCGAACCATTGACCTTCTTACCTTTACTGTTTAAATCTCAAAAAGTATACTTACTCACTGTGCCAATTCAATGTTGTCCTATTGTAATCCGTTGTTCTATTATGCCCCGGCTTGCCCCACTATCTTGTATTTACAGGAGCTGAACGTCCATTCCCGTTTTTATCAGCCACCCCCCTTGTTAGGTGAGCCTGTCAGAAGAATCACTAGTGGAGAATATTGATCTTCATGAACCATTTACCATGCATTTAGGAGAGGAAAATAAGGATGAGTTGGCCACAATCCATATTTTTTAAACTTGACTTAGAGCTGAATTGACTTTATGAAATGAGAACGTTAATACCTTTGTAATTGGTTAAACCTGACAAAAACATACTTACCCACCCAGCCTATTCAATGTTGC
This sequence comes from Pyxicephalus adspersus, assembly GCF_032062135.1. Lineage (NCBI taxonomy): Eukaryota > Metazoa > Chordata > Amphibia > Anura > Pyxicephalidae > Pyxicephalus > Pyxicephalus adspersus. Next base: position 5,689,207 of record NC_092868.1, read on the forward strand.
TAGATTGTAAACCCCTCTTCTGCTATGCCTGGTCTTGCACCATCATCTTGCTTTTTATGTCATTAGGAGCTGACTGTTCCTTACTGGTTGTTGTTACATCCGACCCCCTTGTTAAGCATTTTCCATATATTTAGGAGAAAAAAATGTGATTTGGTTACAAACAAGATGTCTCCATCTTGGTTTAGCATTGAATTGACCTTCCACTTTCTTTTGTTAAGCCCCACAAACACATGCATACCCACCTGTCCAATTCAATGTTTCTCAGTTGTAAACCCCTCCTCCATCATGCATGGTCTTGCCTTGTTATCTTTTTTGGAGCGACCCTTGAAGTGACCCTTTTTGGTTGTTACAGCCATCCCTGGTGTTAACTGAGCCTGTTGAAAGAATCATAATCAGAGATTATTGATCTAAATATACCATTTCCCATGCATTTAGGAGAGAAAAAAAGGTTGAGTTGTCTACTATCCAGATTTTTCATACTTGATTTAGAGCTAAAATTACTTCAAGAAATCAGAACTTTCATACCTTTGTCATTGGTTAAACCTCATAGTTAAACCACAGAAACATACTTACCCACCCAGCCTATTCAATGTTGCTTGATTGTAAACCCCTCTTCCATCATGCCTGGTCTTGCACCACCATCTTGCTTTTTATGTCATTGGGATCTGACTGTCACCTACTAGTTCTTGCATCTGGCGCCCTTGTTAAGTGAACCTGTTAGAAAAATCTCTAGCTGAGATTATTAGTATTCATGGACTACTTCCTTTGAATTTTGGAGAAAAAAAGGATGAGTTGGCTACAATCAAGATGTTTCTATCTTGTTTTAGTGTTGAATTGACTTCATAAAATCAGACCTTTCACTTTCTTTCCTTACCCACCGGTGGAATTCCTTGTTGCTTGATTGTAAACCCCTCGTCCACCATGCCTGGTTTTGCACCGCCATCTTGCTTTTTACGTCATTGGGAACCTGTTGGAAAAATCTCTAGTGAAGATTAGTCATCATGGACCATCTCCCATGTACTTAGGAGAAACATGCATGAGTTAGCTACAATCAAGATGTTTCATACTTGGTTTAGCATTGAATTGGCTTTCCTAAACTCAAACCTTTTACCTTCTTTCCTTTGTTGTTGGTTAAGCCCAACAAAAACATGTTTACCCACCTGTCCAATTTATGCCTGTTCCTACTCTGCCATCTTGCTTTTACTCACATTGGGAGCCAACTGACTTTCTTGCGTCTTGCATGCAGCCCCGTTCTTAACTGAACCTGTTTAAAGAAAAATAATCAGGGATCTTCATGGACCATTTCTCATGCATTTACTAAAGGAAAAAAGGATGAGGAAAAGGAAGATCCAGATGTTTCAAACTTATTGTTGAATTGATTTCATGAAACCTTTCACCTTTTAATTTGTTGTTGGTTACACCTCACAAAAACATACTTACCCACCTGTTGCTGGAATGTAGACCTCTGTTTTGTTATGCCTGGTCATGCACTGCCATTTGCTTTTTCAGTTATTGGGAGCCAACTGGCCCTTCCTGGTTCTTGCATATGGCCCGATGATCTATCTCCTACTTGGTATAACTCTAGGTGGGCATCTTCATTCCTCCTGAGATATGTGATGTTGGTATCCTAGAGGGCCACAGAAGGCTGCACGTCTTAAAAAAACACTTCAACTTCAGGCACCCCAACTGGTGTCATCTTCTAACAAAATAACTAAAATTATTGTAGCTTGAATTTAAACAATTTTAAAATCTGTACAATACATGAGTATATCTGAAAAATTATTCTTTTGGGTGCCAATTAAGGACACTCCAGTTTCAGCCTATGTACACTATAACAGTAACATCACCTCCAATCACTAAATACTATGGATCTACTTGACATAAATAGTATCAATTTGTTCTTTCAACTGTCCAGGTTCTGATATAGCTATAAGCGATGTTCTCCCAGCAACAGTTTCCAAGTGTACAAATTTCCTCTCCTATACACGTGATCTTGTACCAGCTAACACTCTCTCCATCAAGCACAACTAGCTCTTTTTTTCTTCTCAGATCTGTAAAAATCTCTGCAGCTTATCAATTTATTGTTGGTGCTCCAATACTAATTCAAAACCATGTTATAGAATCAGTTATGTATTTATGGTTTTATTGGATGTTAGTCAAGGCCGATTTGTTAAGTGAGCTTGTTGGAAGAATCATTAGCAGAGATTACCAATCTTCATGGGCCATTTCCCATGCATTTAGGAGAGAAAAATAAAGGATGAGTTGGATGCGATCCAGATGTTTCATACTTAGCATAGAGTCGCCTCATTACAGACTCCGTTCAATGTTGAGTCCACAGTCCTGCCTTGGGAAGACCAAGAGAATCATCCTATGAAAAGGCTAAGGATGTTTTTGTTGAAGGTCTGACTATTCTTGGGACTGGAATAGTTTTCTATGCTGTAGGTTTGTCCAGGAAAGATGTCTTTATTCATGGATTCCCTGGCCTTCCGTTGACACCTATAAGATGCCTCTGGATACCCTATCACTGGCAGTTTACGTTATGACCATGTTTTTGGGGCTGCCTTCCAATCTTTTAGTCTTTTACATTTTTTGCAAGAAGGCTAAAAGCCGTCTGACCCCAAACCTTATCTACATGATTAATCTTTGCATCTCCGACCTTGTTTTCATAATGTTCTTGCCTATAAAAATTATGGAAACGTTCTTATCTGGATGGACCCTTCCGGAGATCCTGTGTCCGTTGTACAACTTCATACACTTTAGCACCATCTACGCAAGTGTTTGCTTCCTTTCTGCCGTGAGTGTTGGTCGGTACCTAAGTGTCGCTTTTCCAATTAAGTACAAGATCTACAAGAGGCCCATTTATTCTTCCTGTATTTGCGTTATCCTGTGGGTTATTGTCTTTGCCCATGTGGCATTTGTGTTCGTCATTGAGACCACCCAGAAAGGCCGTCTTGAAATGTTTCTTTCCAAAGAAAACGACGAGGTGCTCTGTTATGAAAATTTTACTCCCAGTCAGTTGGATGTGATTTTACCGGCAAGATTAGAGTTTTCAATCGTTCTTTTCTTCCTGCCTCTGGGTATTACTCTATTTTGCTATACCCGTTGTATTCAGATATTGATGAGATGCTGCATGCACGTCAAGCACAAGAAGAAAGCAATTCGAGTGGCAGTCACGACTCTGACTGTCTTTATAGTGTGCTTTGCCCCTTATAATATTTCTCACATAGTGGGCTTCGTTAAACATGACAGCGTAAAATGGCGCCAAGCGGCACTCCTACCCAGCACTTGCAATGCTTTTCTGGACCCTCTCATCTTCTACTTTATGTCTTCAACAGTTGATAAAGGATTTTACCAAGCCTGGAAGTCTTTACAGCACAAATACAGCATGTCAAAGAGAAAGCTTTCATCCGTTTTTGCAAAGGAACCTCCAGACCAGGCAAAGACACAGAATATAAAAACTATTTCTATGACTGTATAGAGGGGGTGGGCACATGTTATTACTACAGAGAATATTTTCAACAGAAACATATTGAAAGTAGAAAAGTGCAAAGCCTTCTTCACTTTGCTTCTTCTTTTGGGTTTTTGTATCTCTTCTCCTGTGTTAAAGCACAGTAAAGTTACTACCACCATTATTTGCCACTGAGCATGTCCGTCATAGGGACAAACTAATATCACTCTTTAGGAGGCTGGTGGGTATGGGACCACCTTCTTAACCAAGACCACCGGTCAACATATACTGTATGTAGAAGAATATCTCAGGACTTTGGGTAGCCAGGTTCTTAATAGCTGAGCTGACTTGCTTTTACCACAAGCTTACTGTTATGCTGGTAGTAGTAGAAGCATCACAATGATGTTGTCACTTCGGATTGACTTTATACATAAAATCTATTTTATTGTTGTATTAAGCAATTTGTAACCACGCCTTACCACCAATTGTTGACCTGCTTTTGCAAATTCCAATGTTCTGACTGGTCAGGCTTTTAAAATTTTTCTAAAAATACTGAGCATTTATTTCAGGAACCTGTACTATATAGATACACTCTCTCCAGATCCAGAAATATACTTTGCACTTTTATATCATGTTGGCAGCAAATGTTTTGTTTCCAAAATATTCCAAGGTTTACTGAGCATGAAGGGATCACTGTTCCTCAACATACAGTGTGATATTTCTAACATGGCTTTAAGGAAGGACATCTATCTAATATGGAATCACTTTAACTCAGGAACTGAATGAGTCAAAAAGAAAAGAAGCCTACTAGAGATTCGACTAATGCTGAAATAGGAATCATATTGTTAGCCTTGAAATCCCCTTAAAACATAGTCTGGGTAGATGTAATTCCAGGAGATGAGTCTACCAATGCCCTGCATACCCTAAACAATAACCAATTAAAAAAAACTATTTCCTTTTTTTCATTCTTTGTTTCATCTCAGTGCAGCTGATCTTCTGGAATGTCTCCCCAGCCACATTTTTATTAGCAGCATGGCAGGATGGGTTTCCTAATGCTGACAACAGTAGGCCATGTATGTGTCATTTCTGGTGAACCAGCCAACTAAAGTCTCAATCTTACACCACAGTGACTAGTGGACAACTAGGAACCACAGCTGGGAGACAAAATGTTGTCACAATATAAAAGGAAGTACCTGAGCATGGACCTCTATGGTAAGATTACCAGGTTTTATTTAATAAAAGCGTCAGATTTCAAAATATAGAAATCTACTTTTGAAGATTTGTTTTTAAATGTTAAAGCTTGTATCATATTTCAGTGATTAGGTTTACATGTGGTTAAGTCTTAAGTTTATCTTTGAAATCAGTTGTGATAGTTGAGACATGTGTGACTGCAAAAGTCCAGAAATGTAATAAACCTAATAAACCACTAAACAAATGGCAAATAATAACTAATATTGGTGATAACCATAATCAATATCCAACAGATTTATGTTTCAGTCAATGTCACTTTTATGGCAATTGGGCTTCGGGCCAAAGAGATGTCTCACTGGCTGTCATCGGGTGGTTTGATTTGTGTTAAAGAACTTTAGGCAGGAAATGTCTCATGTATTGATATTCATCTTTATTAAATTATCTTATTTTTATTATGTGACTTTACCTTGTACATAGTATTGATATAAGATGATATATATATATCTTTTATTTTATTATATATTGCTTCTTCCTCCTCTTCTCATTCATTTTACAGTACTTTTTACCCTATCCTCCCTCTCCTCCCTTCTTTCCTTTCTTTCTTTGCTTTCCTATCCCCCTATCCCTTCTTTTCCATCCTTTTGTATTTCTTTTCCTTTACTGAGCCTTTCACCACATTGGTTGCCATGTCTCTCACTCTCTTTTCCTTTTTCTTAATTTCATAAAATTTTGCTTCCCTTTCCTGTCCTTTCTTTTATTTATTTTTTCTTTCTTTCTTCCCTTTTTCTTTGCTTCCTCCTCTTCTTCCTTCCTCTCTCTTTCTTTTCCTTCTTCCCTTCCACCATCTTTCTCCCTACATTTCCCTACACCTTTCCTCCTTCGTTTCCATTGAAACTTTTATTTTTGTTTCCCATTTCTTTTTTCTTTCTTTTCTTTTTTCTTTACTTGATTATTCCTTTTTTATTTGTCTTTTCTTTCCTGTTTTCTCTTTTTCTTCTTTCCTTTCTTCCATTCCCTTTCCTACCTTCTACGCTCCTTCCTTATTCCCTTTCTTCTTTCATTTTTTTCTTTTCTATTCTTTTTTCTTTATTCCCTTCCTTTCATTCTCTTACTTCCTTTCCTATTCTCTACCTTCTTTTCCTTTACTTCACTAAGTCTCTCTTTCTTTCTTTGATCAAATTTTTCTTTCCTCCCTTCCTCCCTTTCTACCTCTATCCTTTTCTTCTTCCTCTTTTACTTCCTTCCAACTTCCTTTATTCCTTCCTCTCGTTTTCTTTCCATCCCACCTTTTCTGTCCTTTTTTTTTCTTTTCCAGGAATTGTATTGCATACGAGTGATCTTTATACCTTCTCTTCTCGGTGGTATTGTCCCCCCATCCCTGTAGATGAGTCACACAGCAGCTGTTTAATGGTCTGTTGTTAATTTGTTATGTCAAGTCAGTGAAATGCTATTACTGATTGTGATTCACAGATTGGCCAATGAGTAATAATATGGAGGACAAAGTCCTTTTATTACCTGTACAATAGCCAGGTTATATATTCTCTCCTCTAATTACAATCCCTCCCACACTTTCCCTTTCAGATGATGAGAAAACAATTGGGATATTGTGATCTTCTACAATCACTGTACAATATTCTTGTAGATATGTTTGTAAATAAAGTTTTGCAACAAATCCTTGTTTTAGTAGTGCGTGTCTTCCTATTGTATGAAACATATTGGAGTGATCTGTAGAAAGAACAGGGAAGTATAAAAGTCCCTGTTGGATGATTATTGCTCATATACCTGCTGGTGAGTTGCATGCTTTATATATTATAGGTAATGTGGAGGAGGAAGAGAGAGAGAGAGAGAGAGAGAAAGAGGAGGAGGAAGAGAGAGAGAGAGAGGGGGGGAGAGAGGGAAAGGGAGATAGAGAGAGAGGGAGAGAGAGAGAGAGGAGGAAGAAGAGGTAGAGGAGGAGGAGGATAGAGAGAGGAGGAAGAAGAGAGACAGAGAGAGAGAGAGAGAGAGAGAGAGAGAGAAAGAGGAGGAGGAAGAGAGAGAGAGAGAGGGAGGGGAGAGAGGGAAAGGGAGATAGAGAGAGAGGGAGAGAGAGAGAGAGAGACAGAATGAGGAGGAGGAAGAGAGAGAGAGAGAGAGGGGGGGAGAGAGGGGAAAGGGAGATAGAGAGAGAGAGAGGAGGAAGAAGAGGTAGAGGAGGAGGAGGAGGAGGATAGAGAGAGGAGGAAGAAGAGAGAGAAAGAGGAGGAGGAAGAGAGAGAGAGAGAGAGAAGAAAGAGAAGAAAGAGAACAAGGAAGGGCAAGGGAGGGAGGGAAAGAGAATAGAGGAAGATAAAGGGGGAAATAAGAGAAAGAAAAGATATGAGAGAAAGAGAGAGAGAGAGACCACAAAGAGAGAGAGGAATATATTGGGGGATAGTGAGAAAGAAAGAGAAATGGACATAAATGAGAGAGAAATAAAGAAGAAAGAAGAGATATGGGACAGAAGGTGAAGACAGTAGAAGAGAGAATGGGGAAGAGATAGAAGAAATAGAGAGATGGAGAAGAGGGAGGTGAGGAGAGATAAATGTAGAGAGAGAGGAGGAGGAAGAAAGTGAGAGAAGAGAGAGAGAGAGAGAGAATAAAGAAGAGAGAAAAAGAAGGAAGAAGAGTGAAAAAGGAGGTGAAAAAAAGAGAAAGAGAAGAAGGAAAAGGGAGGAAGAGAGAGAATAGAAAAAGAGGAGAGCGAGGGAAAGTAGAGAAAAACAGGGACATAAATTAGAGAGAGAAGAAAAAAGAGAGATGGGACGGGAGAGAAAAAAAGAGAAAGAAGGAGAAAGAGGGGAAGAGAGAATGAGGAGGAGAGAGGGGGCCAGGAGGAAGAAAGAAAGAAAAGAGATAGAAAAATTGAGGAGAAAGAGAGGACAAGGGAGAGTGGGAGAGAGAGAACAGAGAAAGAGAAAGCAAGATGAGAGACAAGGAGGAAAATAAAGAAAGAGAGAGGAACAAAGGAAGATAGATATAATATGGATTAATATAACAAACTCTTGGTAAGGGATCACATCAAGGTAATCTGTTTCAGCTCAATGTATACTTTTAGAACTGAGATTATCAAGAAAATGTTTATATATCCTAAAATTCCAGTGCCATCTCTAGTTCTATGAATATACCAGAAGTAAATGTTCTAGTGTGTACACTAGAGGGTAGCACAGACTCATATATAGGTAAGAATGAGACACAAGAGCTCAGGATTTTACAAGCCTTGTTAAAGCTAAACATAAAATAATAAATGTGTCCAAATCAGTTTTTTAAATTTTCCAGATTGTTAAAAAAAAAATCATTCCAATTTTTTCCTGCCCTTTCCTATAAACACAAGCATAGAGCAGTTTAGTGACTTCCAATGAGCCTTGTAGGGTCTGCCTGTAATAATCTCCAGTCCAGGTACACTTGTATATTTTGAATGTATCAGAGCATCCCCATAGATATGGATTACTTTTCCCCCTGTGACCCTTGCCGTCAGGGGTAGGGAGGACGAGGACAGAGTAGGGGGTCTGCCAGTGCATCAGTCACCACCCTTTCAGACCTCACAAACCACTAAATTCATAATTTAAATTCCACCGACTATTAATATGATTTTTTTAAAAAAGATAAATACATTTGTAAAATAATGATTTTCTTAGTGGTGCCTGACAAGGACAGTGGCGGCTCTGATTCATTGATCAGCTCATGGTTAGGTGAAGTATTACTGGTACTATTGTTAGTATTATCATTAGTTCCATTATCTTTGGTATTACTAAAGAAATGCAAAATATTTGTTTGCTTTTTCTCACTCATTTTGGGTTTGTGTCATTCAAATCTAAGAGCAAACAATAAATGATAGTTATCAAAGTCAAACTTTTAGATGCAATTAAATATACCAGTAAAGAAAATACACAGTTATGGTCATTCTTACCTAAAAGAGCATCTGAGAAATAAACAAATAAAATAAAACAATCGGATGAGATTCGGTATTTGCGGAGCGGGGTGACTGTTGTAATGGTGGAAACAATACTGAAGCATACAGCTCAGCAACGTTTACCCCATACAAGTAATACTACACTGACGTCACGCTGCGCCTGCCTTGTTTTTCCATCTCTAGTACAGTTTGTGAATTTAGTACAATATAAAGGCGGAAATTGTCATTCGGAGTTAAGAATTTATTAGAATATTATTTTTGTTTTATTATTAAAAAAAATAAAAATTGCAAATAAGGTCCAAAAGTTCTGTGGACCACCAAACTTTACTCATGGACCTCTGCTTAGCGACCGCTGTGCCAGTGTCCCTCTTACATGCCAAGCTTTCTCATGCTGCCTCTTTCATCATCATTGGCTCTAGGCTGCAGACCTTCAAACTACTCTTCCCTACCCCATCCTAAATTATGATTGGACAGTGGAGAATGCTGGGCATCCCCAACTACTAATCCCAGGGGAAACACTGGAAAAAGAATGCCTGGAAGGTAAGGGGCAATGGCAACCCGCCAGGGACCCTTAGACCACATCAGGGCCCAGGAGTCATTCAAAGTTTTGCTAGGGTCCCCCTGATTACATCCCTGCCTAGTGATTACAAAGCAAGTTTCTGTTTTTTGTCAGCACTGAAATGTGAGCCAGCACCCCTACCTACCCCTATGACCACATCCCTGATGACACAGCTACTGTTCCAGCACTGTGTGAGATGACATCAGGGACAAGGAAAAAATCAATAGGATCAATAGGAATACTGCCCACTGTGTACAATACAACAGCCTGGGAGTTAGTGTGGGCATCTTTTCATTGGCTCAGATAAGAACGTACCCCAAGAATATTTGATCTTAAGGATCATATACCTCAATGGCGATCAACTCCAACATGAACGTCATAGAACTTTCATAAGACCTATCATGCACCAAATCTTGGTGCATTCACCCATCTCAAGTATTGAAGTATCAGCCACACATGCTATGCCTTGTTTTAATGGGTCAGCCAACTCAAAGACATCCATTGGGAGAAGAGGCCCAATGCAAGCCACGATGTGGTACTGTAAAGCAGGAAGCTCATTTACATTGATCATTTGCATTCTCTTTCAAAGATTGGGAAAACAGCCAACCTATAAAAAGCCAGAGAATCGGGGGCCCACCAGAAAAAGTGAGATGGATGGCCTACCAGAATGTATAGATTTCCTTGCATAGTGGCCCAAGGCATGAGGAGCCCATCGTGGGCCAGTGACCTTTTATAGGGCACATAATGGACACATATCACTGGAGCCCATCGGAGGACCTGTGACCTTCTATATGGCACATATTTGAGGCATATCACTGGAGCCAATCGGGGGGCCTGTGACCCTGTTTATGGCACACATTGGAGGACTATCACTGGAGCCCATTGGAGGTTCTTTCCAGTCCCCCAGTAGACTATTTTTACCCAATTTAAAAGCTAATCTGCATGTATATAGAGGGCAGTTTGCCAAATGGCTGTTGAATGTCATGGTTGGCACAGCAGAGAAAATTGTTTTATCCAATTTTTCCCCACCTTTTTAACATAGGGGAACCCTTGAATTTATTTTTAGGTCTTCACAGAACCTCTAATATAATTACTATATCCACAGCTTTCAGTATATTAGTGTGGTGGTCAGTAGGAAGAATGCCTCTTACATTGCTGGCCATTGGCAAGAATGTTACCCTTGGAGATAGCTAAAAAGATCATTGGCATTGGCTAAACTGACCTGAGAGTCAAAAACTGCTAATTGCTCAAAGAACCCCTGGTAACCCTTGAAGAATCCTGGTTGAGAATTGCTGCCCTAGGGTAAGCTAGGGTTGGGAAAGCACTTACCACTGAGACGAGATAGGCTTAGGCTAGGCATTCAGCCCTTTGTATGAACTAAGCTTAATTTTAGTTGCCAATAAAATCTGTGGTGTATATTGTAGGGATCTAAGCAATGTGATAAAGCTTAAAATAATCCCTTGCATTAGTATTTATAGCTTTATATCTAATAAATTTTACCATAAAATAAACTCCCTAAAATAAGCAAATTTTCCACACCAAAGTCACATATCAGACTCGAGAAAAAAGGACAATGAGAACAAAGATATCTTGGAACATTAATAATGAGCTGGATTACAAATCATTTATTTTGTTCCGCTGTATATGGGCCTCGTCTGCAAACTCTGAAACAAAATTTGTTTAATGCAAAATGAAGCGCCACCAAGGTGCCAAGATCTGTTAATGTGTAACCAGTATTAGGCAGATGGGGACTGCGGGATGATTACAGGCTGGTTTTGGAACACTGTTGGTGGATATTACATACTTACATAGTTACATAGTAGGTCAGGTTCAACCACTAGGGAAATAAACATATCCCAGATATAAAACCCTATGGACATAGTTGGTCCAGAAGAAGGCAAAAATAACCCTGGTACAATTCGCTCCAACAGGGGAAAAAAATTCCTTTCTGATTCCATGGGGCAATCTGATGTTCCCTGGATCAACAGTCCCTGTTATTTTTACTTTAAATCCTTAATCCCCAGTTATATTCTGTGCCTCTAGAAATCATCCAGCTTTTTCTTAAAGCAATCTATAGTAGTTGCTGAAACTACTTCCTGAGGGAGCCGATTCCACATTTTCACAGACCTTACAGTGAAGAATCCCTTCCTTATCTGGAGCTATATTGAAAAAAACAAAGAAGGCTATTCAGGATTTTACGTGGTACTACGCTTTAAGCTTTGAGATCCAAATATTATTTAAAAGGGAAACCTTTTTAATAAAATATGCTTGGATAAGAGGTGCTGGATCTTGAAAGATATTAGTCTGATATCAGCCAAATATTTCTAGTTAATAGAGCTCAATAGCTCTAGCTAGGCGGCTGTTATCTATTCATGGTCTCTTGGGTGCAATCAAATGGTGAAAAACGTAGTGGTCCACCATTGATCTGAGTCCTGAATACCTATCCTTTATTTCATCTATCCCAACATTTTGGGGGTTTTAAACGGCTTCCTTCATCAGGGCTAAAAAAATAGGAAGGAAATCGTTGCATTAAAAAGAAGAAGAAAATTGAAAAACAAAACTTATTAAGTTTATTAATAATATTTTTTGTTCACTTTACTGTTGCAATTTATTAGCGAGAATGGGGGGGGGGGGGGTAGATTTAATAAGTAAACCTTGCTTTTTAGTACAGATTCAAATTAAAGTCCAGCGGTGGGCATTTTCTAAAATGTGGACAAGGTAAAAAACAAATTAAAAAAGCAGCTTGGGCTACAACACAACTTTAATGCACAGTTGCCCCTGCATTACCTCTATTTCGCCACAAGATTTCCTCAGCCTTCCTGGGCAAATGACAGCCAATCTGAGTTCTCTAACTTTTAACTTCTACCCTGGATCCTAAGACACAAACCCTGAAGTCACGTGGAAAACTTTGTAATTCTCACTCTCGGCATAAAAGGGATTTTTTACAGAAATCACCATGAATGTTGCTGTTGCTGACCTCATGCTTATGCTGCTGCAACAACAATCTGTTTCAAGTTTCAAGTTTGTTGCAGACAAAGAAATTCAGAGCCAAGTCAGAGGTTTGAATTTGCATACTTGTTCCAAGACAGTATAAAATAATCAAGCTGGAGAAACCGCATAATATCTAGGTAGTTTCTATTTAACGATTGGATAGCAATGGAACCCTGATGGAGGGCCATTTCTGGGGTGTTTGGTGCCCTGGAGACCATAAGTTATCCTGCCTGTGTAACAAAGATCTGTTTCCTGTTCAAAATTCAGAGCAGCGCAAGGAAGCGTAATATAATAGGTATAACTTAAATGTCCCAGAATTGGACTTTGCAAATACAGGTAGTCCCCGGGTTACATATGAGATAGGGACTGTAGGTGTGTTCTTATGTTGAATTTGTATGTAAGTCGGAACAGGTACACTATTTTTTAAAATGCAATAGGGACAGATGTTCATCTCAACATATTATTAGGTAGTATGGTTTCAGTTACTGTTTAAAATCCTCACTGGGAGTTAATTACAAACAAAGAAAAAAAAAATCTTTATGGATCCTTGACATTCATTAATTTCTGGAGCAAGCTGTGTTTTGATATGCAAAAAGAAACAACTGCAGATTTTATTTTGGTCTTTAAAGAGTTACAAGAGGCTGCAGAAAGAGCTCACCCCCTAAGATCACCTACAACCTCAGCTGTGTTTAGCAAAAGATTTCTTCTGCAAGTCATGCAAAACACCCCTTCCCCGTTTGTATGTAGGAAGCGCCCGTATGCCGGATGTCCTTAACCCAGGGACTACCTGTAAATCTGCTGGGTGCTGGAAAAGGTAAGCCGTGGCTATCACATGACACTTCCCTGCGGGACTCTACATCTAGGGGAAGTTGGGGAACAGAGGTTTTATTGGGGATAGGCAGGCTGGTGGTGTGCTGGAACCAGAATGACACCCCAAAGACTAGATGGCATTCTAAGAAACTCGTTGATGTTTTATAAAAAAATTCCAACCAGAAAAGTCACCCTTGGAATACAGAACATTGCCAATGCCCCAGCCATTTCTGTCCCTTCCTATATGCCTTCAATAAAAATAATACTTCTGGTTTGACTACCTAGAGTTTGCCCACGCAATGAACCTTTCTCAATTAAAATGCTCCCCTTGATAAACAATTAACCAATGCCACATCCCTAGATGAAACTACAAAATGGAAACCAGACCTTGGGACTTTAAGGGCAATAATACTAACAATATAAAATTAACATACATTTTTACATAAAAAAAAACATAAAAGACAGTTTATTTGTATTATTTAAAATATTTTAAAACAATTATGAAATACCATTACATAACCATATTATGTGTGGTCTCATGCAAGTGTTTTATGCGTTTCACGGAACCCAGTCCGCTTCATCAGGAACATGCAGTCCTACAATATAAATGACTAAGTAATACTAACAATAATTTTTTAACAAAACAAAATACAATTGTAATCCTCAATATTATTATTAGTACATCAACAGCGTCATATATGAACTCACAAAGGCTGGAGAAGACTCCCCGAGACTGGAGAAGATAGTCTGGGAATCCCCCAGGTTCTCCCATGACAGACTATCTTGTCGAGTCTCGATAGTCTATCTTATCCAGTCTTGAAGAGCTTTAATAAATCAGGTCCAATGAGGTTGATTTTCCATAGTAGTATAGGCTGATCACCTAGCAATGTGATTTATCTCTCAATAAAAAAGGATAACTACCTTAACCTCCCTGCTGTCAAAATCACCACGCTACCAGCTCTTCCATTTTACACGCCTGAATACCACAAAACTTAAAGTACATCATTCATCTTAACCTCCCTGGCCATATTCCCGAGTGTGGCTCGAGGTGGATGTTCCATACCAAAAGCGGTAACACCGAGTTACCTACTAGGGGTGGAATTGCCAGGGAGTTTAAAACTCCTACCTGGTTCCCATGTTCCAGCGGCGTCCTCCAGCGATGCCTGCAGCGTCTTCCAGCGATGCCTGGCATTTTTTTCCCCTGGCAATGCCAGACAGAATCTGTGGCATCTGTGAGTGTGTGGCTGGAGGGCGGGAAATTTGAAATATTAAGTATTTTTAAAATTACAGTTTTTACATTTAAGAATACTTTGTATTCATACCGCCTGGGAGGTTTACTTGACAACATTGGCACAGCCCTATCCTCGTAAGTTTAGACCAACACTGATGGATGAATATTTAACCACACATGGAATCATATATCCTTATGCATGTACACTTAAAGCCATACAGGCAAGGTCCAAAGCATTCCATACACTTGCAACAATTACAGCTGAGATTTGAATCTTGATTCTTATCTCTTACACCGTAAAGCTTGTATATTATCGTCCCCCTGAGGAAGCCCAACTGTGGCGAAATGCGTTGGAACGTATGTGACCAATACGGTTATCTGAATTATTATATGACTGGAACATCTATGAATAGCACTATTTACCCAAGTAAATAGTATGTTAATACCCAAGAACAAATATATGTTATAATTATGTATGAATCAAATGTGTATAAATACATCATTAATACTTCACTCAATTATGTGAGCCTCTAACCTCTTTCCTTTTTCATTTATACTCAATTTATAACTTAACATGGTAAATACACCAAAAGTTTTTCACTTATAAATACTTCACTAATAATTCACTTTTCTAAGCAAGCAGCCAATATTTTTAAATAAATTATTCTGCATTGTGTGTAGGGAAAGGGTTCTTTGAAGATGTAGTTTGGGGGTGCATCAATAGGAGCTTACCACCAATTGTTGCCCCTAGAATAACTTTCAATTTCTTGTAAACAAACAGTGTAAAAGGAAAAAAAAACATAGAAAGGTTGAGGGAGGTTTGGAGGTAAGTTTGGGTAATGCTTAGATATACACATTGACATCTGCCTGTCATTGACAAGTGCCTACAACATATCATCTGTTGTCTTCAATTAACACATTGACTCTTATGGAAGCACCACAGTAGGTCTTGGGGTTTATTTTCCACCATAGCTGTCTATCTTTTTTATGCCTGTGTTGGTTCCCCACATTGGCAACCCCGAAACCATGCCATCACGTAACCTAAGCTTCAACCAACTTGGCTTGGCCTTGGGCATATCTGTACACCATTGAAGGTTATATCACCTTGGCTGATGATCCAAGGACAGATGCAAATGGTTCTCCACTATAAAACAATATATCGGCAACATAAAAAGATGATATCACACACTTTAGTCTTTGTGGTTCTTTCAAGAGACACATACCTGCTTACATGCTACCTTAGGAACGTACACAGAAGACATGTATGTACTTTTCATTTATTGATTGGCCCTAAAAATAATCTGTAGCCTTCCGCAAACACTGCACAGATAAAACTAGTAAGGGAAATCTTTGTTTAAATTACATCTAATTATGCTTAGCTGAAGGAGAGGCTTGTGTCAACTCCAAGTACGAAGAAGCTCACTGCACCACTGTTGTGTAGTACAGTCCTAATAGAAGATGGTGACCGAGTGACTTTGATCTCATCGTTATCATTCAAGGTCTGTGCAGCATTTTTATTTCGTAATTTTGTTGTTATATTTAGTTTTTTATTTTGTTGAATTTTTTTAATTTTGCCTTTTGTTTTGCTATTATTGTTAAGATCTAGAGGGGAACCCCTAGTTTTATCAGTTCGGTTTTTGAAATATTTTCATGTGATACAATGCATTTTTTTTACACATTTGACTTTCACGTTTTTTGCTTTTATTCTTTGTGTTAATGTGGGTAGGCATCCAAAACTGAGCAGCATTTCCTTTACCCTATAGTAAAAGCTTTTTTAGCCAAAGTACCTCAACCATCAATATATTCCTACATAGACAGAGAGTCATTTTTGAAGGTCCATGTGGTGACTTTCATGCCATATAGAGCAGTGATTCTCAACCAGGGTTCCGTCAGAAGTTGCTAATGGTTCCTTGAGCAATAAGCAATTTGTACCTCTCAGGTCAGTTCGACACCAATGATCTTTTTGACTGGAGGGTCCCAATTGCCAGAAATTTAAGAGGAATTCTTCTCATTATCCACCACACTAATGTACTCTAAGCTGTGGATTTAGAATTATTCCCTGAAGACCTGAAAATTATTTCAAGAGGTCAACATGTAAAAAAGTTGTGGAACAATGCTTTAGAATGACTAGGAGCACATATTTTGTTTTTGACTACAACCAAGAGAGGAAGAAGATGGATTCAAGGCAACATTAAACCAAATTTTGAATATCCAAAATTGAAAAACTTGATTTACTTGGACCATTAGAGTTAGAGACAAATTAGACTTATGAAGCTATATTTCATGTTAATGATATAGAGCAATGTTTTGATTGCATTCCAAGTTTCATTTAGGCTTCACAATGCATGAGAACTTTCTGTTCTTAAAATTCCAGGTGGATCCTCAGAATGATGCTACAAACTTCCACCTGAGATCAGAGATTATAAAGAAAACCTTTGGAAAGAGGTATCAGTAGAAAGAATGTCTCTGCTCTACAGTGGTGGCTAGACGACTACCTTTATAGACACCGAATACAATCATTGGAGTCATGCAGTTGGCTCCACCAAGTGATGTTGGCCCCAGAACTATGCGGGCATCATGAAATGAGAGGTTAGTCAGCCACAGGAACCCTTTGGAGGAACCCCAGTTGAAAATGGCTGCTCTTCATAATAAAGTTATTCGTAATGCTCTATGCTAAGAGCATATTATATTCTTTAGCTTTCATAGCTGTGCAACCACTTCATTACCATCAGTTTGCTTTTATTATTATTGATCAGGGACATTCAAGGTGGTTCCCACCCATGTGATCAAGGTGTCAAATATGACAGGGTGCTTACTCAGGCTTTATTATTAAACAGAACCATATTTCTATGGTTGTCAGTGTCAGTGAGTTGTCAGTGTGTTTCTATTTATTACACACAGATAATATATTGAAAAAAAGCTTAAAAATTGAAAATCATTTTTATTTAATTGATTTTTAAAATAGTAAAGAAAGTGGAAAATCATTATTATTATTATAATAAAACACTTAAAAAGGAAAATAACAAAACAACTCTCTCAATAATAAAAAAATATACTCATATATTATACATATATAAATATATAAGTTAAATACAGCCATAAACTCAGATGATGATTAAACTTGGCAAGTAAGACCAATCAAATGTCATAGCTATTGGAATCATCTGCAACGCAGAATGGCCCACTTGCTATTTTAGTACTTGTAAATAAAGATTTAAACTTATCATATTGTTCAGATAATTTATGATACGTGTTGAGGTCACTATGGCTTATGACTGTAACATCTACATTTGTTCTGAGCTCAATATTAGTGTGCTAAGTCTAAAATTAGGGCAGTATGGACATAGATTTAATGGCCATATACATGATTACATAGATACATAGCAGTGATAAGAAAGATCAAAGTTTGTTAGGTTTGTGGTATCCCAATACGTATCAACACTGTTGACTCAGAGGAAGCACAGTAAAGACCAGTGAAATTTCTGAAAGATTTATTTATTAGTGCAATTTTGCCAGCTAGAGGTAAGGTATTCTTTGGAACTATGCATGCGCTAACTTAAGAGATTTTCTTTCCTTGAAATTTTGGTAAAATTTTTTGAGATTTTGGTAAAATTTTATTATTTAATATTAGTTAAAATGTGTTAGTAATTATTAGTAATTATTTCTGAGTGTGTTATATATATATATATATATATATATATATATATATATATATATATATAATGGGCTTTTAATGGGATATAATAGGTTTTATTGGGTCCTGAGGATTCCTGAAGTTCATTTCAATTTCCCTGGGCCAAAACAACTAATTCTCATGATATTATGAGTTTTTTTTATTTGTTTTCTTTTTATTATTGGAAATGTTCAGCACTAAAAATTTTGTAAACGTATTGTATTGTTCATGAGTGAGTAACCTAAATCTTTCCATTTTTTTCAGAATATTTAAGTTTCAAGCACAAAATCAAATAAGCGAAGGAGTATATTTAACAGCACCAGTTCTGAAGGAACCATCATGTCCTATTTTCCAGGATCGGGTTCACTGTTTTTGTTTGTCTACATCTTCACATTTGTAACAGGACTTCCCCTGAACCTAGCAGCCCTGTGTACACTCATCAAGAAATTTAGGCAAGATGTCGTACCGGTGGACATTCTGTTGGTCAACTTGACTATTTCCGATTTGCTTCTTCTGATGTTTCTTCCCTTTCGCATGTTGGAAGCAGCATCTGGCATGGAGTGGACTATGCCCTATGAACTTTGTCCTTTGTCGGCATTTATGTACTTTAGCAGCATTTACATCACTTCTCTCTTCCTCATGGCCATCAGCGTGGAGAGATATGTTGCTATTGCCTTTCCTATCAAATACAAGCTCCTCCGCAAAACACTATACTCGGTCCTGGCATGCATCTTCATCTGGTGCATTGCAACCATTCACTGCAGCATTGTCTACATCGTGGAGCACATTATACCCAGTAATGCGACAGAACTAAACAATACAATCTGTTACAATGCGTTTTCTCCATCCCAGCTCAAAATTCTACTTCCAGTGAGGCTTGAAATAAGTGTTCTTCTCTTCTTCATCCCATTTCTGATCACTGTCTTCTGTTACAGCAACTTCATCAAAATCATCTTGTCTCAGGCTCGACTGGAAAAAAAGAGGAAAATGAGGGCCATCTGCTTAGTGGTGGTCACCCTTCTGAATTTCATCCTTTGCTTCATGCCCTATAACTTATCGCACGTTGTGGGGTTTTTCCAGGGCACAAGCCCACACTGGAGAGTCTATGCTTTGCTCTTGAGCACCTTCAATGCTTCATTAGATCCCCTCATATTTTACTTTTCATCGGCTTCATTTAAAAAAGCCTTTTTGGAATTGCTGGTGGAAGTCTTCAAAAAGCTGAATTTTGGAAACCATTGCTATAAAATTTGCATAGCTCCTTGCGAAAGAGAGACTAAAGACACTAAAGCTTCTTTTTAGGACTCAACAGGGCTGAATTTTATGTTGTCAACTGTCTTTGATGGAAAGGAATGGTTCTAGTGCTCTTTAAAATGTTTGTCCATGGTTTTCAATGCTGATCAACTACGTTATGAAATGTAGATTTTTATTTGTCTCGAATATTGATTTTAAAGTGCTCTGTCGTGTAACATGGGTATTGTTGGATGGGATTGTGGCTTATTTAGATATCCCTAAATTGGTTTATGCAAGTCAAGGACAAGTTGTTACAAAAACTGGAATGAGGATGCCATGGCTCAACGGGGGACTCCTGCCCAGCACGTGGGTTGCAGCTATTTTCTGAATAATCTCATCTTCCCTTTTTTTTGCAATCATTACAAGATTTTGCCAATTCAGGAAGTTTTTACAGCAACTTTTTGCAAAGAACCTCCAAACCATGCAAAAAGAAAAATATGACTATAAAGTCAGTTGCTTTTTATTTTTCTTTTATGTTATCAACAGTTATTAACTACTTCTTAAAATCACTCGGGTTGTTTTTTTGTTCATTTGTTTACATTTTTTGGACTACCAAAGCTGTTCTATTGTTTGGAATTGGAAAAGTAGGATGCAGCCATTCTGTCATTTGTTCAAAGACCTTGAGTTTTCATTATAAGAGCCCTTACACATTCATGTGATTGAGAGCTTCCAGGTGCACAACAAATTGTTGTGTTGTTCTTGCTACTTCAGCACAAATGTTCAAACAGCAACTACACAACCAAAAGTTTTTAAGAACTGTGTCTCAATCTGCCTTATGAAGCCATGTGCTTAAAAATGGTCCCCAGCCATTTCTATTCACCTGAATGGAAGAGGTTGGGACTGTGGTTGAACCCATGGCAAAATTGTAAGGATCACCACATGTTTGAAATCGCTCTATAAAGGCAATTCCAGGTAAAAAGTAAAACAAAAACTTGTAATTACTAACTCTATCTAGAAAATGCTGCAACTGTGCAAAATTTAGAACATTCCTTACATTTACCTGTGCTGTTTGTAATGGCTTGCAGCCTGAATCCAGATAAAGTATCTCACAGGATTGTTCTGAAACTTTTTTTTTACTTTCTACTCCCTGTAACATCGTTACAATCAAATTTCCAATGCGTATTAAGGTTTGATTGATTGTTTCCCCTGTGTGAGAGACTGATAGGATTTACAGTATGTTTGGTAAAACTCCTCTCCATCACAAGTTAGGAATGAGCAATTTCAACAATTCTAAGTTGATTTTCACCATAAGCCAAATTTCATCGTATTGAATTTAGAGTAACTCCAATATTTTTTTTTTATGGGCCAATCAAAAAACACAATTTCCCTGGCAAGAGGATCCAAAGTTAACTATGCCTTGATTGCACAAGATTCTACTTGATAACAGAGAACTGTTCCCTGGGAACTGATGCCTTGGTTCTACTCGAATTCTACTTAGAAAATCGAAAGATTCCACCAGATTTGTACTTAAAAAAAAAAAGAAATTCTACATTGTAATTCTACTGAACGAAGATGAACATTGCTGTAACATGTGTCCTTGGGCACCCATTCCATAAAGTGGAACTTAACCCAGTGCTCACCTATGCTCACCTATGCCTGTTCCATTATGGGTGCCACCATCTTCTTTTCTTCCTCATTCTGATTTTTAGCCATATTGATTGGTTGGGCAAAGATGACATAATTCCCATTCAGATGCAAGGGAGTTCATTCAGTTCAGGAACTTGCAAGGGAAGCCAAGATGATCGGGGTATCCAGGCCACCAACGTGAGCTGCACAGCTCAGCTAATATTGAATGATGAAATGGCGATTCGGCAGGCAAGAAGTCTTATTCTAGGAGGGACACTGCCTATAAATTTCTGCAATAAAACTCTGCCTGATGCCAATTTTTTTGTGGAACTTAACCAGAATTCTACGTGCAAACAAAGAAATGGTATAACGGCATTTACCATATAAAGTTAGACATTATTGATCGGTGGAAGAATGACTTCATTCTACCTCAATTCCACTTATTCTAGGAGTAATTCTACTGTGATTATATATAAATGGCAAAGCTGCCCTCAATGTCACATTTTAGCTACTACTAATAGTAGTTGAATTACATTTTTAATTATTTAGTTGAATAATTTTACAAATTGAATTTTGGCATATTTGGCTATATTTAATCCCAGCCCAGGGTTCTCAGATCATCAGATTACCAATGAAAATGAGGGAGGTGAACTGGTTGACAACATCAGTGTCATAAACTGAATATTGAAAAGGTAAGCTGCTTTTTCTGTATTTCTCAGCCAAAGAAGCATTGGGTTTGATGTATTAAGGCTCTCTGGAGAAGATAGACTATCACATGGGTGATCCAGTAAAACTTGAGTGGATTTTCTACAAATCATTTGCTATTAGTTGGCAAATGTTTTCTTGGAGAAGATCCATAATAGTCTATCTTCTCCAGTCTTGGAGAGCTTTAATAACTGAGGGCCAGGGTCTGTGGCAACATGAGATACCCCCAGCCTCCAATTTTTTCCAAACTTACGACAATAGAGCAAATGTTTGCAGAAAGACCCCATGCTAGAGACATTCACCATGGGACCTCTTTGGAAAACCAAGTCAACTACCAGCTAATAAAACTGGTCTTCACTGTGTTTTGATTGAGTTGAGTGTAAGTGAGACACTTCTTGGTCCGCATGAAAATGTAAGTGGCTCCAGCGCCTTTTTGACCCACATCTTGTATCAAGGGAGCCTTTTGCACCTACGCTATCTACTTATGTATAGTATATAGTATACTTATAAATAGTATGATTGCCTTTGGAACCGCATTATCTAGCACAGGAAAAAAACGGAGCACCAGCCCAACTATTGAGAGACCATGAAGACCTTATATTTTATAATGACCCCTATCCTATTTACATTTTGTGATCAAATAATGTTTCAGGGCTTCTAATCAATAGTTTTGGTCCTCCAGCTTTCCTGTTCTTCTTGGGTCTTACACAAAGCATTCCCCACAAGGCTGTTTTATAAACATGAGCTGCCAACCAGAGCCGTTGTACTCTCCAGTCCGTCTTCTGTATTGACTGTGGATATGGCCTGCATTTAGATACAACAACTTCTATACCAACCAGGGTTTCTCCAGAGGTTACCAGGGGTTCCATGAGCAATTTGTGAATTTTGTGAAAAGCCTTTTCAGAAGAGTGGATGTTTTTAGCTCCATCTTGGATGCCTTGCAGAGATTTTCTCCCTGCTTCCGGCTCTGGTAATACCTAGAGCTTGAAACCAATTTAGACAATTATTATTCCAACCTTGTGACAACAGTTTGGGTAAGGAGCTTTTCTGTGTCTATACAAAGCCAACTCCATAAAGACATGGTTTGACCAGCTTGGTATGGAGAAATTTGAGTGTCCTACAGAACACCTTTGGGATGAATTGGAACAACAATTGTGAGTCAGTTCATCTCATCCATCATCTATACCTAACCTCACTATGGTTTATCTTTGAATGGGCATATATTGTCATAGACACACCCCAACATTTTGTAAAAAACCTTCCCAGAAGAGTAGAGGCTTTTATCTTCAACATTTGGTTATGGAGGATGTCCAACAGGCTTGTATTGGTGATAGTAGGAGGGTACTCATATCCACCTATCTCACATCTAGTGTAAATGGTCCTCTACCTCTAAAGCAGTGTTTCCCAACCAGGGTTCCTCCAGAGGTTGCAAATGGTTTCACGAGCAATGAGCAATTTTGGACCTCTTAGGTTTGTTTACCTGACCCCAATGATCCTTTTGGCTAAGGGTGACATTCTTCCCAAAGTCCCGCAATGTACGAGGCATTCCTCTGACTGACCACCACACCTAAATACACTGTGAGCTGTGGATATAGTAAGTATAATAAGGTTTCCTGAAGACCTGAAATTTCTTTAAAGTGTACCCCCATGTTAAAAAGGTTGAGAAACACTGCTTAAAGCTACACCTGACAGGGGCCTTTTTTATTTCAGCTTCACAAGCTTATGCTATCTCAGTGCCAAGTGGAATTTTTTCAACAGATATAACTAAAAATGAATGACTTGACCTTAAAAAAGTTTTTCCTTGCAACAGCTTTCCATGAAGAATCCGTTGCAGCCCAATCCAATCCAGTGCACGAATCTAACATGCCTATAACCACTAGAGGGAGAGCCTACAAATGTGTATATGAAACACGATCGTCAGGACTCATCACAACAATTTTATGGTAGACTAAAGAAAATTAGAAGAATTATTCATGAGAACATCTGGACATACATAATAAAATGTTATTCAAAAGCTGGCCGTGATCATCACCATAAACTTCTTTGCATTGTAGTCACAGGTTCAATGATGCATAACAACATCAATGTTTGCGCTATACCTCCCAGGATGCACCAAGGTTCCCCTTCTGCTGACTGCCGAGCCAACCTTTGCTCTTAAACACGAGGACAATGCAGCTATTGCCTAAGTGTTGGTTTAGCACATATAAATCTCAAATGTTACCATTAAATGTTTGCTCTTTGTATCAGGTAGTTCAGTGCCTACTTCCTGGGTCATGTTCTGTACCATGTAATTACTCATTGCCTATCTATTGAAAATATTATTATACTGTATTTCACAATCTGTTGGCCTGGAACCTATCCAGTTCCTGCTTATATTATACAGGAAGGTTTGTGCAGAACCATATTTAAACCCAAGGACCTCTGTCTTCATTTCTTCCAAACTTCATGTAGATCCATATGGCTTAGATGTTGTCACACATGGAGATACAGGACCACTAGGGGCGCTATGGCTTGCACGGCGGTGGTGTGAGCCCTGAGAAGGGCCAAGGTGCACAGTCTAAGCAGTAACCAAGTCTTCTCCAGAGCCTCTGATGGTGAGGATGTTGCGCCACTGCTTACTGACAGGTTGCGGTCCTTGGGCACACCGAGGTGGGCAAAACACGATACCAAATCACCAAGCAGAAGGAAAGTCAAGGATGGTCGGGGTCGAGGCAGGCAGCAAGCAAGAGAGGTCAGGTCACACGCCAGGGGTCAAATGCCAGGGATCCAGGAGACAGACACTAGTGACACAGGGGCCACTGTGGGAACAAAGGAAACAATGGAAGCAACAGGAGGCACAAGAGACTCAGGGATATCCACAGACAGACAGGAACACTGGAAGAGCACAGGGAAGTTGGCTGGGAACCAACAGACTGGACAACGAGGGGTTAACACAGGAGCTGGACAGAGGAAACACTGAATTAGCCAACAGGTGTACAGGAGCTAGCTTAATTACCTCAGGTGTACAGGAGTTAACTTTTGCTTTTAGGTTTACATATAGTTCAAGACACAGTTGGCCAAAGTTACTTTCCAGGGCCACTGAAGTCCCTTGAAGAGCTACTGACATCTTAGGAGTCCTCTGTATTTGACACTTCTGGAAGTGTTGGATGCCTGGGCCCACCCTGCATTCTATGGTTTATTCTGCTGGCCTCTAAATCAATAAGGACATAGTCATGACGCAAAGGCTGACAAAGGTTTTCCAGCTACTGTTGCCTGAAAAATGTTCTACACTTATTACTGAATAGCAAATTTCTGGTCCCCCTCTCCTCCATCTGTCAAGAAGGAACAACAGCCCCCAGAGAACCAGGAAGCAACAGGCTCACTGTCACACTTGGAGAGATGGATCCTCTAGGGGGCACTATGGCTTTCATAATAATAGTGTGAGCCCTGGGAAGGGCTAAGGTGCAGAATCTAAGCAGCAACCTGATCTTCTCCAGAGCCTGTAGTGGTGGGGATGGTGCACTGCTGGCTCCTGCCAGGTTGCGGTCCTTGCGGCACACCACAGTGGATTACCAAATCACTAGGCGGGAGAATAGTCAAGGAAAGCCAGGGTTGAGGCAGCAAGCAATCAAGTGAAGCCAGAGAGGCACGTAGCCGTAAGAATTAGGCGCAGTGACTACATGACCGGGGGCTGGGCCTAGCCCAGAGCTTTTAAGGGGTTAAGAAAGGCAGGGGTCAAGACCCAGAAATCCAGAAAATAGACATTGGCAACATAGGGGTCACCGCAGACACAAGTGAACACAAGAGACAAAGGAAGCAACAGGAGGCACAGGTAACACAAGGGTCATTAGGAGACACAGGGGAACGCAGGGGACACAGGAGGCAAGGGGGTCACAGGGGTCACCATAGACACGGGAAACAACAGACTGGGCAACACGGAAGCTGGACTAGGAAAGCACTTAATTGACAGGTGTAGGGGAAAATGCTCAGGAGAGCTAGGGGGCTTGGCACTATTGGAGACACGTTGCACGAACACTGAGTGCTGTGTCTAAACTAGCTAAATAGCCAGGGGTGATTAGTAGGCTATTTCCTGATTGGCAAGCGAGAAGGGCGATACCAATTAAAAATGGAAGAGCAGGTGCGCCCAGGATCAGAACTGCCAACATGATCAGGAGAGAGGCGCTGGCGCTTTAGCAAGAAGGAGGTGTGACAGTCACTATTGATCATTTGTTGCCCTAAAGTATCACTGCTCAGAAAAGGAAATCCCCTTTAAAGGTAATGCATATATCAAACAATGCCATATCCTTAAACAATCATGAGAAAAATATAGTCCTACTTCCCATATGTGGACCCAAGGGGGAAATTACTGGCATACCCATATCAAAAGAATAAAAATTCAATTTTATTTCAAACATGTACTTATAAAACATAATGTGAACATATACAACTAACATTCAATAAAAAGACCATCACAATTTGTGTACATATGCAAAAAAAAATAAATCAAATTTATTTTCTCTGCACTTGACACCATGTGTTAAATTCTGATAGGCAACCTTCTCCACTTCACACTGGGACACTTCAACTGGTAAGTGGTGAGCAAATAGAACGTCAGCTGTATATTTATCTCTTCACATGAATTTTAATTTTAAAGAGTAGTTAGGCCATTTTTGGGAAAAGGTTAAAAAAAAAATTGCTGCGAAACACATTGGTCACCACCCCAGAATCCCTTTGGGAGAGGTGAGAAAGACTTTTGTATCCTCAGGGGTTTTCCTACTGTAAAAAGAAGACGCTTCGTATGAAATGGAACATTTAATTATTTGCTGAGAGATCGTTAATGCCGCAGTCATCATGGACATTCCCAGAAATAGTATTTGTTACGTTGATTGAGTAACATCGGTCCAGTCCCCAGAGGACTCTTTAAAATGACATTCTCATGATTTGTAAGCAGATCTGGAAATGACCCATATGTGATATTTGTGTGCACAGAAAAAGTCACCAAAATGTTAAAGTGGAATACGTGATAGTAAAATATTACAGTGATGTCCATGGTAAAAATGATCATGGATGGCAGAAGAAGCTACACAGTTATATAGTAGATTGAAAAAAAGACATAGGTCCATCAAGTTCAACCCCTAGGCAATTAAACATATATCAGATATAACCCTATGGACATAGTTGATCCAGAGGAAGGCAAAAATAAATAGTTCAATTTGTTCCAACAGGGGAAAAAAATCCTCCATGATCCCATGAGGCAATCGGATGTTCCCTGGATCAGCAGTCTCTGTTATTTTTACTTTAAATCCTTAATCCCCAGTTATATTCTGTGCTTCTAGAAATCATCCAGCTTTTTCTTAAAGCAATCTAAAGAACCTGTTGAAACTACTTCCTGAGGGAGCCGATTCTATACACAAGGCTTCAAGACATTAGAAGTCTTCCATAGGTAATGTCCACATTAGATGACGAGCCTCCATGATTGAAGGAACTGAAATCCAATGAATGGAAGATCTAGTGGGCAAAGAAGGGACTAGATGATAAAAGACATCGTCCAGCCAGGAACTGAGGCGGGCTTTATCGGAATTGCTGCAGTTTCTAATGCAGTAAGTCAGGTACATTGGGTCCGATTTAATAAAGCTCTCTAAGACTGAAGAAAATAGACTATCATGGGAGAACCTGGGTGATTCAGAAAGCCTGAAATGGATCTGGTTGAGGGTTGACAACATTTGCCAACTAAGAAAAAACAATATTCATTCTAGGTTTGTTGGATCACCTGGGTTCTCCCATGAGGTTCTCTCCAGTTTTATAGAGATTTATTAAATAAGGTCCCAGTACCCGGACCTGTACAAGAGTGAAGGAAAGACTGGAGGGCAGATTTAATGAAGGTTAGCCTGGAGGGAAATTTTAATGAATTGGGATAGAGGACAAATCTAATAACAGGAAGGCTGAAGGGTAGATTTAATAAAGAGAAGGCTGGAAGGCGGAATTATTAAATAGGGCTGGAGGGCAGATTTTATAAACGAGGAATGGAGGTCAGATCTAATGGAGGGGGGAGGGAAGATTTATTGCAGGAAAAGCTGGAGGGAATACTGAAGGGCAGATTTAAATAAAGGGAGGATTAGAGGGCAGATTTAATAAAGGGAAACATTCTGAGTTGATTAATTTCAATGGATGGGTTACCATATTCCTGGGTAGAGGGTGTGTGGCTGTAAAAACATTGGTGTGGTTCGCAAACACATTAAGGTGCAATTAACATTTCTGGACTAAAGCTCTAATTTTTGGACAATTCAAGCTCTTTGTTTTTGGTACTGCTAATTTAGTTTTTATTTGTATTCTGTTCTGTTCTAAAACATCTTCAGTTATATCAATTTTTATATAAGGAAATGTGTGGCTTTTCTGCATATCCTTTGTTTCACAATTTTTAGGGCTTAAAAAAAATAAAAGCAAATTTATTGATTCATTTTATAGTTTAGCATGTTTTTTCCCTTGGAACGTGTCCCCACAGATTTGCCCTGACCACTCCAAATTTGGTGACATTGCTATGTTCAGGGGCTTTGCTATGAACATGAATATTAGAAACCTTCCTAAAAATGCTTAATTTCATACTAAAAGTTATTATTAATCAGAGATCCTCATATGATAAAAAAACAACTTCCTGTTTCACTGAAACCACGCAGTTACTTACAGGCACGTCCTATTTTTCATCACAGGAAACCCAACTGTCAGCTTATTTATCCATCTGTCATTTCTGCATTCTTAATTTAAAAAACACTTCAATCCCATTACTGTTGTCTTTTTTATGACAGCCCACATCAATTTAGAAGGCGGTGAATGAAGGTAACTTCATATTTCCGACAAATGGGGGCGGTAAAGGAAAAAAAGGTGAAAGTCCAGTTTAAAGGGTTAACTTTTTCCATTGTGATTTTACTTTATTCAAAGGTGATTGGTTATTATTTGACCAATGAAAGACATTGAGCCTGATTTATTAAAGTGCTCCAAGGATGGAGAGGATACACTTTCATCAGTAAAGCTGGGTGATACAGAAAACCTGGAAAGGATCTGGTCCAGGATTTGTTAGCAAATAGCAATGAGGAAATCCATTACAGGTTTGCTGGATCACCCAGCTTCGCTGATTAAAATGTATCCTCTCCAGCCTTGGAGAGATTTCATAAATAAGGCCCAAAGTTTCTATTGACATCCCGGGGTCAAAAGCAACATTTTGGATTTTACAACATGCTTTCTATTTCCAAAGACAGTTCACAAGGACATTTAGAGAGGGCTAATCTCTATTGTGGGCACAAAGGTTTTGTCTCCCTCTACGTCCTCCACTCTATCCAATAAAAAAAAGCAGATTTGGCTGATATATGGCTTTGTATGTTTTTCTCGGAAAACCCCACTCCATCCCCTCCTATCCTTGCCAGTCCCTTTGTTCATTCTATTTCCTCACATCTGTTCCACCCCAACAGTCTTTCTCTGCAATCATTTATTATAACTTTTTATCCTTTCTTCCTTTTCACCTATCCCTCCTTTCCCTTATTCCTTTCTTTTTATTTCCTATCCCATTATTCTTGCCTACATTTCCCTACTTCCATCATTTTTTACTTCTCTTTCTTTACTTTACTGAGCTTTTTCACTGTTATCTTTCCTTTTCCTCTTTCCATGCCATTCCTCCAGTCCCTTCCTTTTATCCCTCCATCCCAAACTCATCCCAAACCTTTTCTTCACTTTGTTCTTTCTTCTCTCCCCCCTTACCCCAACCTATTTTTTCTTTAATTTACTTTTTTCTTCTTTCTTTTTTTTCTGAAAATTGTTTCTTTTTCTCTTTTTATTCATTTTTCCTTTTCCTCTTTCGATGTCCTTCCTCTGTTCCTTCTATTCTTCCATTCCTACAAATTTTCTTTACTTTCTTTTCCATTTTTTTTCTTTCCCTCTTCCTCTGTTTCCTGCCTTCTATCTCTTTCTCCCTTCATGCCTTCCTTCTGTCCTTCCCTACTGACTACCTTCTTTCTTCTTTTTCTTTATTGAATCTTTCTTAACGTTCCGCTCTAGGAGTCTTTTACTTACTTTTTTTATCCAGTCTGCACTTTTTATCCTATTTTATCCTTCCTTCATTTCTTCCTTTTTGCCTATCCTTCCATCCTCTCTCTTCTTATTACCTTATTTTCCTTCCCATTATCCCTCCAAATATTTCCTGCCACACATCCTTTCTTGCTTTTCTTCTTTACTTCATTGAGACTTTTTTCTTTCATCATATTTATTTTCCATTTCTTTTTTTTTCTCCTCTTTATTATTTCTGTTCATTTGTCTTTTCTATCCTGTTTCTTTCTTTCCTTACATTTTCCCCCTTCCTACTATTCTTCCTTATTCCCTTTCCTCCATCATTTTCTTTTTTGTTTTTCTTTTCTATTTGTTTCTTTTTATTTACTTCTATTATTCTCCTTCCTTATTTCTCCTTCCCTTCTTTTCCTTTACTTCACTGAGTCTCTCCTTCTTTCTTTGATCACATTTTGCTTCTCTTTCTTGTTCTTTCTTTTTCTTTCCTCTTTTCTCCTATTTCTTTATTTCAGTCCACTGAACCTATCTTCTTTCTTTTTTCCATTTTCTCTTTTCTTTTTTTCTTTCTTTCTTTCTTTTTCTTTCTTTCTTCCTTCCTTCCTTTCTTTTTCTTTCTTTCTTTCTCTTTCTTTCTTTCTTTCTTTCTTTCTTTCTTTCTTTCTTTCTTTCTTTCTTTCTTTCTNTTCTTTCTTTCTTTCTTTCTTTCTTTCTTTCTTTCTTTCTTTCTTTCTTTCTTTCTTTCCTTCTTTCTTTCTTTCTTTCTTTCCTTCTTTCTTTCTTTCTTTCTCCTTGACAAAATTGATCATTCCACCGTCTGTTTAACTTTATAGGCCACTCCAATCAAATTACAACAAACCATTTATATTCTCAGCTCATTTGAGAAGAAGCGATCCTTGGATCATGTCAGATCACCACTTTTATGAAGTAATGTTGCTGTTATTTGGCACTATTGTAAACCTCAAATTCAGCAAAGTGTCCCCTTCATAAATGACCTGGTGATCTCTGGAAAGTAAAATGTCCTTAAACCTCATCCATATAGTTTTACATTGCCAGATGGAGTTCATCACGATGATAGTGGCCACAATGGGGATAAGAGCATTTATTTCAGACACCCCGATAATAGCAATAATCATCGCTTTATATGGCCTCAGTTCTAATTAATGAACAGTGAATGCAACTTTCAAATATTAGTTACTTCAAAGGTAATTATTTTTCTGATCGACACATTAGAGGAATATAGTGCAGCAACTGACACCATATAAATAGAATAGATTCAGAAAGAATAGAAATAATGGCAAACAGCGAAGTGACCTGGTATCAGAGCTTGAATTTGCCCCCTAGAAGAGCTAAGTAAGAATTCACTTTTTCATCATTAAGGGCCCTCGCTGGTTGCTAGAAAAATAAGAAATCAAATAAAAAGTTTCATTTCCTCCTCAAATTAAATTAAATTTTCTCTTTAAAAAATTAAGGAAACTGTCTCATCTCTAACCGCAATGTAACTGGCAAAGTAATTACAGTTTACAGTAAAAAAAAAAATTAAACAGAACTTGCAAGAGTCAGCCTGTTTAAAGTGTATCTCTAGCCATCTCCTAATCTAAACTCCAAGCTAAACAAATATTATTCAAATACAATTGTGTGCTTGTACATGAATTGTGGATTTTTTCAGGTCTGTATAGTAATGGAGTGGCATGGCTACCTACGCCATGGCATAGGGTTCCATATTACAAGGGGTCATTTGTTTGGCTAATTTTCTCTCTTTTCGCTCTTCAGCTTGTAGTGGATGGGCCTGAGAGATCCCTCCTACAGCTCTGCTTTCTGCACAGGTCATGTAACTGCTACTTTACAAGGGTAAATCTAAGATTGTAAGGGTAATAGGATCACATTGTGCTGCTGATGTCTCATTGAAGTACCCGAGTAGCTACTATCCAAAATTTGGTAGTGAGAGGAACTCTAACAAATGTGGCACAGGAATCTCTTCACAGTTGTTTTTCAAGAGACAAATTTTAACTTCTTTAACTTGTTCAATTTTAACAAAAACTCAGAAAATATGTTTTTAATGTTTTATATGTTTATTGCACATTTCAGATCATCCTGCTGCATCCCTTTCTTCCCCTACCAGCCTAATTCTTAGTTACCCCTTCTGTTAGGGGTCAACTCATCATATCTGTTCCTTTTTCGTTTACTTGAATGAGACTCTTCTCTTTCTTTTTATCACATCTTTCTTTCTCCCCTACCTTTTCTTTACTTTCCCTGAGTCTCTCCTTTCTTTGATCAAACTTTTTTTCCCTTTCTTGTTCTTTTTTTTTCTTTTTTGCTTTTCTTCTATCCTTTTCTCCTCTCCATTTCTTTTTTTTTTCTTCCCTTCCATCATTCGTCTCTACATTTCCTTACACTATCCTTTTTCTTCCTTTCATCATTGATACTTTTCTCTTTCTTTCATTCATCACATTTGTTTTTCTTTCTTCCCCCCTCCATCCCTTACTTCTTTTATTCTTTGTTCTTTTACTTCCTTCATTCCTTCCTCGTTTTCTCTCTTTCCCTTTCTATCCCACCCCTTTCTTTGCGTATCTGTTTCCTTTCCACCATCTCTCCTTGCATTTCCTTACACCTGCCTTTTCTTTCTTCTTTTTCTTTACTACATTTACACTTTTTTCTTTTTATTCTTTCATCATATTTGTTTTTTCATCTCTTCTCTTTCCTCTTTTCCTACCTTCCTTCCCTTCTTCCTCTTTCTTTCTTTCTTTCTTTTCTTTCTTTCTTTCCTTCTTTCTATCTTTCTCCTATCCCTTCATTCCTTCTCTCCCTTCCTTTCTTCCTTCCCTTCCCCACCCCATCACTCCCTGGATTTCATTTCTTCTTTCTTTTCTTTTCTTTTCTTTCACTTCACTGAGCCTATCTTTCTTCTCTTTTTCAAATTTGTTTCCTTTTCTTTCTTTTTTCTCTTTTTCATCCTTCCTTTTCCTCTTTCTATCCATTTCATCTTCCCTCTAATTGTCATGCTTTCTTTCTCTTTTTCTTTGCTCTTCTTTACTAAGCCTTTTCTTGTCTTTCTTTTCTCTCCTTACATTTCCTTACATCTCTTTTTTTTTTCTTCTTTTCCTTTACTACACTTTTTTCTATCCCTCCTCCTTTCTCTTTTTTCTACCTTCCTTCCTTTATTTTTCTTTCTTTCTTTCTTTCTTTTCTTTCTTTCTTTCTTTCTTTCTTTTTCTTTCTTTCTTTCTTTCTTTCTTTCTTTCTTTCTTTCTTTCTTTCTTTCTTTCTTTCTTTCTTTCTTTCTTTCTTTCTTTCTTATTTTTCCCCTTTTCAATTTGTTTCTTTCTTTTTTTTATCCCCCCTTCATTATCTCCTTTTCATTCGTTTTTTCTTTCCTTCATTTCATCCCCCTTCCTACCTTCTACCCTCCTTTCTTTATACCCTATCCTTTTCACTTCTGTTTTCCTTTTCTAATCTTTTCTCTTTATTCCTTTTCCTTCTTTCTCTCTTCTTTCTTTCTCTGAGTTCCTCCTTCTTTCTTTGATCAAATTTTGCTTCCCTTTGATGTTCTTCTTTTTCCTTTCGTCTTTTCATCTCTTTCCTTCCTTCCTTCCCCCTTCTTCCTCTATGCTTTCTTACCCCACTCTGCTTTTCACACACTGTACTCATCTCTTCTATTATTTGGAAATGTGAGGTCACATGATCTGCAAGTTTATTTAAGTCAGTGCAGGCAGCCAGCAGAGCAGTGGAGGTGACAGCTGTACTGACACACACACTGCCAGCTCCCATCCCAGCCATAGGAAGACATGCAGCATCCTCCACCATCATCCTATCTCCTGCACAGACATCCTACACAACTTCTATAGTTCATAGAAGGGGACACCGGTGACACTGACAACAACCAAACTTCCAAACAACTAAACTCTCCTTTACCTGGACATTCCAACATTCTCAGCAAGTGTAAGTTCACCACATTTATAAGCGAAAATGAATTTCTCAGCTTCAATGTACAAAAACGCCTCAGAGGTGTTGCCTGAGAAGGAGCAGTCGGGGTACGTATATAAATTTTATATATATTTTCATAATCAAACTGCATTTTATTGTTATAAAGAAATGAATGGATGTATTGTGTTATGCTCATGACAATGATATGTGAATGAAATGGATTCAATGAGTCTGATTTATTAAAGCTCTCCAAGGCTTGAGAGGATACACTTTCATTAGTGAAGCTGGGTGATCCAGCAAACCTGGAATAGATATGGTCCAGACGCTAACAAATAGCAAATGAAATCCATTGCATGTTTGCTGGATCACCCAGCTTCACTGATGAAAGTGTATCCTCTTTAGTCTTGGAGTTTTATTAAATAAGGGTCATTGTATAGAGCACCAGCTAAGTATATGAACAGGACCAATGACTGGCCAGTGGAAAAGTTCAACCTGGGTTACTTATTGTACGGGCAGCATAACAAGTCTTAAGGAAGTGGAAGGTGCACAGACGTCAAATGTATTCTACAAAAGGTGACAAAAGACAGACTGATCAATAGACAGAGCAATATAACTGGCGTAAGTTATCCTCATAGTTCTACCGGCTCCCTAAATTCATTTACACTTCAATTGGGTTGATTTATTAAAGGAGTAGAGAGGGGTAGTGATTGTGTATTTGGCAAAGTGAATGTTTACTTATCTGGGTGATTAAGGTAAAGCTAAAAAAGGAATTTAGGAAACAAAAGTTTTGCTTGCATGTGATTGGATGAAGCGAGAAAAACATCAAGTTAACTGTTTTGGTAATAACTCAACTCCATTGTATATAAATGATATCATCCAAGAATTTAGACGCAGCAGGGTGCTACCACCACACTAATTCACTGTGGATATAGTAATTATAGAAGGGTTCCCTGAAGACATAAAAGTTATTTTTTGAGGTTTCCCCATATTCAAAATGTCATTGATATAATGTATAGCATATATGTATATTATATATACATACATATATATATATATATATATATATATATTTATATATA